>NC_136490.1:49558667-49566167 GCF_053919585.1 Euprymna scolopes | reverse complement strand
CCCAAACTAATTCCTTCACATAAAAGCATGAACACATTTCCTATGTATTGATTCTTTGTTAATTGGTCTCTTAAATGCGTTTTCCTCTTGAATGCTTGGCTCTCTTGATACCCAACCATCGATCTCGCTGCTTCATTGGTTTCTTGCCATCAAAGATTAAACTCTCTTGGCAACAGCAGAATAAAAACACGACTAAGCAACTTTCGACGCATACGCTCGCCTTTCTACGTCGATTCGATTATTTCGACAAACCTTTATTTCATGGCCGAGAGAATTGCATTTTTCCTTTCTTTAGTGCTAACCATTATTATACATAACTCTACATACTTGAAATATCCTGCCAATGCTACTGACGCCAAACGTTTTCGTAGGCTTTGCAATAATAAAAAAAAACGCGCTTGTATTTTTGCAAACATCATTAAATAGGATAAATATTAGTATTTGAAGATACAGGATGGTGACAAAAATAACATCTAAACTAATGTGTAATATGAATAAAATAAAACAACTCCCTTGACTTGAGAACGTTGGGGGTCAGAGGATAACGGAAATTTTGTCATGACGTCCAATGAAGGTTATCCCATTGCACAACAAGGAAAAAAAAAACGAAAAATACGATAAAAAATTTTTTTTTAATAAATGGAAAGGTAAATAGGGAAAGAAAGATATAGTCACTTTTATGTTCACCAATAACAGTGTCTGCCAAATTAGTCCATCTGGCGGTTCTCAAAGAACTCCATTAACAATATTGTAAGGGATATTAGGGGTAAGAATATAGGTGTAGTCAGGGCTTACTGCGTGTCCAATTACTTAAATAAAACACGTCAACATTAATCTTTTTAAGAGGGTGTATGTAAATTACCTCCCTTGTGCCATTAACTTACATGTTCTCATTCGAGAAATTTAACTCCTCTTGGTTCTGTAATCCAAGAAAATAAGCCAAATCTGTGGTGTAATGTATTTATAGTTCATTTTGACGTGAATTGAAACGCCTCACTGGAGTTAGCATTCTCTTTTTACAAGACCAATTATAGGCCTTAAAATAGTTCTTACTTCCTCGGTGAGGATGTCGTTGTAATTTTGTTTACAAATGATTTTTAAACAGTCTTTTCTGATTAATTCTGTGTCGTCTTCCTTTGTGAATTCTGATTGAAAAAAAAAAGAAAAGAAACCAAACCATTGGTTTCTCTTGTTTAAACTTGCAATTTTTAACGTCTTTTTAGGAATCGAATCCCGTACCCTCTGCATTTCAGTCCAGCGTCTTAATCTATTACGCTATGATGCCACAGACAATTTTACGGTTTTTTTTTTGTATCATATATATTGCACACATACACACGAATCAAACTTACGAACTTAGGTCTAAAATCAGTTCGCAGACATTTATCATTCAGTAATTAAGCGAATGTGAACTGTTCGAAAATAAAATCTAGAATATTACACTGTTATTCTCGAATAAAACACACTAAGCTGAATTCGCATTCATTCTCCGGGGTACACTGATTATGTTATTGCGCTTTTACTAAAATCATACGTTAAAAATGCGACGTTAACCTAAAAAGAAAAAAAATGTTCAGTAATAATAATAAACCGTATAAACAGTATGTCTGCATTTAGAAGGAATGTGCCGTGTCATTGTTTGAATCAAAAATATATATTAGTATAAAAATGAGTAATATATCATAGAAAACAAGCGTTGTTTATTACATTATTATGTCACAAAGAACTTGTTTCGAGGTAGAATTGGTACGGGACACCTTGAGATTATGATGCGAGTGAGAACAAAATTACCTTCTTATTAGGTGTATTAGATATATAAGTTGTTTCAAATTCTATTGTGACTGATAAACGAACATGCTATTTTGTATGTAAGCATTCTCCAAAATTATATAAATGGTTGGTATACTGAGATATCAATAACCAATGTTCGATAAAAAGGCTATTTTTAACTCTGACATGACAGAATTAAGGGTGTAATGATAGACATGCTCTTATTTAAAGATGGAGATATGCAAGTAGAGGTAGCATAGCTGTGTTGTTTAGACTTGGAAACGAAAGAAACCAATGGAAATGAAAATAACACAGAATGCAAAGCGACTACAAACTGAACCAAAGAACAGAAGAATGAATTTGACAAGGAAATTGTCGCTCAATTTGATTCGGGCTGGGAACAATCGATCCCTGTGTCCAATCTTTGTCCAATTTAATTCGATTTCCCAAGTGATGTCTGCAAGTGATAAGTTTCATTTTACTTTGCGTTTGTCTTCTTTCAGATTCAGCTTATTCCAGTCAGATTTTATTTATTTATTTAATTATTGTTGCGTGTGCCTTTTGCAATTGCTAAAAAGCCAGTTAATTTTCAATTATATGCGCCATGATAAAATTCTCACCGCTGTCCACGTTGGAAAAGTGTGATATTCGCCAGAACACAAAAAGATGGAAACGTTTGCAATTGATCCAATTGAACGGTAGAGCAGAAGACGAGATTGCGATTTTAATCCACCTCAATCTTACAGAGACTAGCATAAAGCAAATGCACAATTGGTTACCGAAAAGGTAATCTATAGGATGTATTTATATACATATTATATACATACTTGCAGGGAGACCGGAGGTTGCCAGCGACCGAATTAAAATCAACGAATGTGCCACACTTCCGATATTTTTGTCATCGAAATTGTTGAAATCGACCATGCTAAGACCAACTCCATTGATTGCCTGCTCTAGTCGGGAACGCACCACGTTTCTTCGCTCTCCACACTTAACAATGCATTGCAGTCCACAGTGTACTATATAGAAGCTAGTATTAATTTTATTAACTTATTTTCATATAATAGCTTGAATTAAAGTTTAAAATGGCCAAGTTAATTACCATGGTTTAACTGTGCTCTAAACAGAAACATTTATTTCGAGCGCGCACGTCTTTCTAAAGAACAAAATGTTGAGTTGATACGCCGGGCTCTTTTTGGTGAGAAAACTTCTAAAATTCACTTGTGATGTAAAGCTGTTTCTTTGCTTAACATTTTTAAATTAGACTTTTGTACGATTATCAATACTTTTATCTGCGGCATTTTGATAAAAAGATCTTTTTAAGTACGTTACTATACACAAAGTACGTTTGTGAAAAGTACGCTGACACTACAGTTCCCCTATTTATATTTATATAACCCCTACACACACAGACGGGTAAATTCCCATTATTATATGTATAATATAAAGCTGAACGTCTGTGTGTGTCTGGTCACGAATAGGCTCCTATATGGTTGACTATTATAGGAAACTGATCACATAATAATAGAAGATGTATCGAGACGCAGGAATAGGTATGTTTGATCTGGCATAATGATGATTCATTAAAATTGTGGGGCCTACGTTCCCGCCTGGTCCACAAAGTACGGAAATTAAATATTTAAAACTTAAAAAAAAAAAAAAAAAAAAAAAAAAAAACGTTTACAAGTGTTTTTGATATAGATGTACAGAATAATACTTGGAAAATATGTTTTAACTTAAATAGGTATAATAAAATTGTGGTGTCTGCGTTCGCGCCTGGCCTCTATAGAATGGAAATAGGCACAACCTTTAATAAAGACTTTTTTAAGATCTATCTCCGTAAGTATACTTTGATAATTATGTTTTATTTTGAAGAAATATGGTATAATAAAATTATGGGGTGTTCGTTCGCGCCTGACCTCCATAGAATGGAAATGTCACAAAGTTTAACAAGGTTTCTTTAATATAGATCCACATAATATTGTGATAAGTGTTTCAGTGTGAACAGGTACGATATAATAAATTATGGGTTTTATCTGTTTTATTTTTACTTTCATCATATTTTGCTTTGGCTTTGATAACCCCAAATTCGAAACTATCTCTTTACAACCCTTCATTTTCATAACCTATCATACTTTCACAAATCAGTCCATTTTCTGTAGGCTGTTTTTGAAACCAGTCAACGACGGGTACTTTGGCTAGTATATACAGTACCGGCCATAATATAAGGAACGGGGGAAAAATGGCAATTATTTATGTATATTTCAAAAATTAGTGCATGGATTTTTTTTAAATACTCAGAATAAACAAATAAAACCAATGTGTATAAACTAGTACAAAAAAAAATTATGATTCAATATTGAGAAATATTTTAGTTTTAAATTATATCTGTGGATTTATCCTGGCCAAAAGTTAAGGAACGAAATAGAATTTTTTTATGCAAATGTTTTAAAAAATTAATTCATTCAATATTTAGTGAACATCCCTCTATTCTTTATGACCTCACAGCATCTTCGACCACAAGACTGGATTAGTTTCTTGCAAAATCCAGGATTTATCTTTTTCTACTCTTCCTTCAATAAATCCCACAAATGATTTTGATTTTGGGGATTCCTCGTCTGTGCTCTTTCTCCAATCATTTTCTAAACATTTTCTATCGGATTCAGATCTGGACTCTGCGCTGGCCAGTCAATTATTCTTATTTCTTCTTCCTCGAAGTAACATCACTTTTTTAGCTTTATGGTAAGGGGCGTTATCTTGCATAAAAATGCTTGGCTGATTAGGTGAAAGGCTTAAGCTCTCAATGACATGTTGAAGGAGCTGTTTATAAGTCTTCGCATTAACCCTACCATAGATTCGAACTAGAGGGCCAACTCCTTCCGAGGATATCATACCCCACACAAGTACACTTCCATCTCCGAATTTAAGTGTCTTTTAACACATTTGGAGGACAATCGTTCACCTGCTTTACGCCGTACATGCTTCTTTCCATCAGATCCAAACAAATTGAACTTGGATTCATCGCTGAAGTGAACCTTAGCCCATTGTTCATCAGTCCAGACGACATGCTCATGGGCAAACTTCAAACGGCTATTTTTGTTCTTCTTGGAGATCAAGGGTTTAGATACTGGCACCCTGTCATGCAATCCGGCAGTAGCTAACCGTCGAGAAACAGTGTTTCGAGATATATTTTTCCCAGTCTCTTCATTAAAATCACGAGAAATTTATGTTGTGGATTTGAATCGGTCACTAATAGCCTGCCTTACCATAATCCTATCTTCTCTTTGAGACGTTTTAGGGGGTCTGCCGGTTTTAGGGGATGCTTCTAATGTATTTTTATTCTTATATCGAGCTATCACACGATGAACAACACTTTTTGATTATCGAACGATATTAGAAATTGTTGAAATTGATTTCTATTCTTTGTAAATGTCTAAAATTAATTGTTTTCTTGGAGAGACAGAGTTTTGCGAGTCAGTGACGCCATTTTTCTTTGTTGTGCTTATCAGCAGTTCCAACATTAAAAACTAGCTATTTTTATATAAAGTTTAGTCTCTTAACAATACATTTTCTATTTCGTTCCTTAACTTTTGGCCAGGATAAATCCAGATATAATTTTAAACTAAAATATTTTTTAATATTGAATCGTATTTTTTTTGGTACTAGTTTATACACATTGGTTCCACTTGTTTATTCTGAGTATTTCAGAAAAATCTATGCTCTAATTTTTGAAATATACATGAATAATTGTAATTTTTTCCGTCCCTTATATTATGGCCGATACTGTATAAACTGGTTCCCTCACTAGACTTGTTTGTGAGGAGGGTGGCTAGTCCACCTGAAAGATTAAAAACGAGACCTTCCAAACGGTGAATGAACCCCTTTTAGAGGTCAACGGCCAACAAGCACCGTGTGTATTTGTGTGTATTTATGTGTGTGTTAAGGTGGAGAGGGCTCCCGTAAGCCGTGGTGAAGGCCACCTTTCTAGGAGAAGCAAATCTCCGATTTAAAAACCGTAAAGCGGGAGACCAATACCTGCATTAAGCTGGTCTGCAGTTTAAGTTGTTGCTGGCTGTCTTGCTCTTGCTTGTTGCTGGGTTTTAACATTTTGAACAGAGAGAGAGAGAGAGAGAGAGAGAGAGACTATGCTCGTACAAAGCTAAGACTCTGTAACATCTGTGTACAGATACTCCCTCAGGCATTTTTCTAGTAAAATCGTCTTATAGCGATGGAAGTAATATTTGGGTTCGTGGACTTTAAGTGTCTGAGGGAGTGGCACTCGTCTGGCAAGATGTTGCAATCATATATATATATATATATATATATATATATATATATATACACAATTTTTGCCTGTTAAAAAGACAACAGAAGTTATAGGTGATCAATTAAAATAAAGGCTTTGGCAAAATGACGGTTTAATATGATTAAATGTCTATTCATTTTTTTTTTAGCGTAAATACTTATCGTTATTTATACCAAGTCATGCATGGGGTGGATACTATATTACATCAAAGAACCATGCAAAATTCTAGCCATGTCCGAAACGTAGTTTCAGTGAAATCTATTAGAGTAAATGTGGTATTATTGCGCCTAATTTTAAGACCTTTAACGAGTAACGAATGCAGATCATACTCCTTAATTCAGTGCATCTTATACAATTATCAATACAATATCTCAGTAATCGATCCAGTAATTTCTAAAAAAAAATTAGAACACACCGACAGATATACATATTATATATAGTTAAGCATGTTTTGCATTTCTACATGTAGAATCATCTCTTGAATAACTTAAGCAATTATTATAAATTTGGGTGATAATCGTCAAGGCGTGAGGAGTCGTAATGTAGATTATGCTCAATTTAATTCTGTTTGAAGCATGATAAAATATGCTCGGTTCTTGTGATAGCAAGAAAGGTAATCAAGATTAATTGATATATTCTCAATTTCACTTTCTTTGGGATAATTTGAAAATATTTTTTGGGTAGTATGTGGGCATACCTTTAGATTAAAAATTTAAATATTTGCATTATTTTACCCAGAATTTTTAAATCTCAATTTAGTTAAATACTTACAGACTAAAATTTCAATTTTAAATAAATTTAAATAATCATAATCTCAAACTTTTATATTCATGCAATAGATTTGGAAAAATATCATAACGATACAAGACAATTTTCAGTTCCATTATATTTTTAAAATGGAATATAATTAGAAACATTTTCGTAGACCTTATTTTACTCTAAATTCGACATCCATTCTCGTCGTATCTATAAGTTCCAACATATGACCAAGTTTACAAATTGAATAATTCTGTAAAATTAAACCAATTATAAATATTAATAAAAGCAGTACTAACCAGGTAAAAATGGCAAATATTCGTGATAGAGCATTGATATTGAATTAAATTTATAACTTTTTTTTACAAGTTTTTTTTATTCGGCATCTAAATTTTTTTAAAGTTATTTGTATAGGGTGTCCCAAAAGAAGCTGAATTGATCAAATATAAGATAGAATAAAAGCATCAAACTCGCAAAAAAGATTTCAGAGCATCTGGATTAACCCTACTAAAGTTATCACGAGTCGTTACACCATCAAGAAGTCGATATTTATTGTAGAGAGATACTTTCAGTTCAATTTAAATTTCATATCCGTCAACTTCTTTTGGGACACCCTGTATAAAAGTTGATTACTTCATTTGCTGTCAACTCCAATTCACAGTTTAATT
>NC_136490.1:49491167-49551167 GCF_053919585.1 Euprymna scolopes | reverse complement strand
ATAATGTTTTTTTATATTCATTTTCATAAATGCGAGGAAATTCAATAATACAGGACATCGTTTAATACTACTCCAAAGAAAGTAGATATCTGCGATTATTTATTAGTGTCTTACGTTTTTAAGAACTTCATAAATATAGATTTATCATAATGCGTCACCCCCCCCCCAGCACTTCCACTTTTTTGCATTAAAATAAATTAATCGAAATATACCAGTATTCAGGACAGTTACGCATCAGCTCAGTTTGAAAAATCAACGATGATAGGCTAATAATCAAGGCGTAAATTCTCTACATTTAAATACATCATCATGTCCAAAATTATGTAAATTAAAATATGTAACTATTAAAGGTAATTACATATGATCCGATGAATATGTTATACTTTATATACTCAATTGTTTAAGGTGCGCGCTGTCTTTCTGTATATAAATATCTGGTATATATAATAAACTAGGTTTTAGCTCGGTAAAAACGAGGAAATATCATAGCGTTGTTATAAAATTGCTTTATTTGAAACTGAATATGGTTAAACGTGCGTTCACTTTTACCATTAATTTCAATTTTTTGTGCATAGAACAGACACCAAAATACATAGTTTTGCACAATTCATAAAGTTCGTGCGAACTTTCAGCCGGCGCGGCAATCCTTTGCACTAAATCTGGTATAATGCGATTAAACCCTACTAATCTATTACAGTAAATCTAACTACTACTATAATACTTAGCTCGTTGTACTTTATAAGAACAAAATTCTATGCAAAAGTCCAACCAAATATGGCATTGGTTTTCGAGAAAAAAGTTGAACTTACAGAAATATGTGAATTATATCTACTACAGGGTGAAACGATAGCAGTCACGCCCTAGAAAAGACAACATTATTCTATTTCCGTTTGATGAAAACCAGTTTTCTTCTGTTTTTAGTCGCGTGCAAGCGACTCCATAAGTCACTTCGTCGGTCCGTCGGTCTGTCCGTAACACTTTTGTGCTTGGCCTTTTTAGTTAAGATCAAAGGTATGTTGTTAATAGATGCTCTTCTTAGCTTTTTAAGCTTTTCTTGGTCTTTTAGCCAAGATCAAACGTAGTATCTGTTCCGGCAGATACTGCAAGCAAAGACCATATGTGGGGGAAACCCATATATAAGACCACATATGGGGGAAACCCCACATATAAGCCCTTGGTCAATGAAGGAGCAATCCTTCATACTAATAGTCACTATCCAGCTCCCCTACTTCCCGGGGAGTTGGTCCCCATTTCCCTTTAACTCCTCACATTAAAAATCGGCCTTGTGCCTAATTTGCTCGGTGGGGAGCAAATAAATACAGCTTTTCTTGGCCTTTTGGCCAAGAAACAAAGTGTGGTATTTGTTCTTAATACATGCTGTACTTATGTTTGTAACTTTGTGATATAAAGTGGGGAATCACGTTTCTGTATTAATTTAATGTAAAATGATCACCCACTTTACAACCAGTGAATCTCAAAGCCATTCAAGTTGTTTTTGAAGGATTCCAGTTATTTTTTAAGCATTCAAGTCATTCAATTCACCCTTAAATTCATTAAAGTCATTAAAAGTCATTTACTTTTTATTTATTTAAGTCATTTCAGCTCATTTTTCAGTCATTTTAGTTTATCTTTAAGAATTTCATGTCAATCCTACATCCACGCATTCATTCATTACACGAGAGTACGCGACTAATGGCTATCGGCCTTGTTTCTTGCGGACTCCATACTATTGGGCCAATAGTGTACAAATCTGAAAGCGATAGTTTTTTTTATTATGTTAGACAATGACAATGTTGAATGAGCGGGATTGGAGATGTTCCGCTGCACAACTCATTCATTGATTCAAGTTATAACAGCAGGATTATTGCCAACACCTTAAAAATGCAAATCTAGACTGTTCGACGCTTGAGGACACAGATAAATGGTGTTTCTGAATACGCTTATGATTTCAAGTCAGGGCAACATCATATCATCTCCCATCCTCGAAGTCGGCTTGAAAGTCAATATCGAAGTGTACCTGGATGTGCTGAAGAGTGTGGTGATCCGCTAGTGCAATCAGGTGACGACTGGCACACACTGGGTGTGGTAACACTATCAGATGCCAGTCCATCAGTCGAAAAGGCAACAATGATTGGCTTCAGAAGGAGTGCTACGACTTTGTACCTTCTCCTATTGGCCCTTCGTCCTCCCCCGACCCAAACCCGCTGAACTATTTCGTGTGGTCATACGTCGAGAACATACCCAACATGACCTCAAACAACACAAAAGCCAGCCTTATTGCTGCCAACCGCTGAGCTCTCAGCGGCCTTGTGGAAAATACATGCTCCAAGTTCCGGACCCATATCGAGGCGGCGATTGAAGCTGAAGGCGACTATATTGAATAGATGTAAACTTTACTACATAATCAAATTACATCAAGATATTTTATTCAATAAAAGTCTTAAAATAAAGCTGGAGTATTGTTTACTTAAGGGCGAAAAAAAAAATGATCGTTCAACCCTGTATTATATAAAAGTCACTGTGTGTGTTTGTGAGAGGCTTCCTTTCTAATAGATTCCGAAATGGCTCAGCTTTTTGCTTTGCAAACTTCACAAGGTGTCTATCAGACGAATTCCTGCACAAACCCTACTCAAAAACACTGTCAAACATAAAAACTTGAAAGAATTCGATCTTAAATATAGTCTATGTTCTTTTATTAATAAAAACTAAGAATTTATACAGGAGAGTATTTTACGTTATACTGGCCAGATTAACGTAAAATATGGTTTTTATCTATTAAAGAACGCATAATGTTTAAGATTATCAAGCCCAAATATCAGCTGACATGATATTGTAAACAAACACAGACGGAATTTGATGAACGACGTTATCATTATCTGTTCTTTTATATCTTTGCAAATTAGACCACCGAGCAAATAATTCCTTGTAATATCTAACAATACATAAAGGAATAATTCTATAATGATACATACACAATCTGCATCAATTAAAATATCATTTTTAAGCGTATTGTACAATCGGGAAGCTAGTTGGTGATATTTCAGTGATAGTAATACATTATTTTTGTCATTTCCCGCTCATTCCACTGACTATTCCAGCAAATTCTAGTGTAATTTTATTAAGTGCAAGGGTTTCCCTTTTAGATATTAGGCGTCTTATTGTAGACATCGATGAGCATGTCTCTTCGGTCCCCTCTGCATTCAGGCTTTCTGATTAGATTTATAATTGTGTTTCCAGCGACCATTTTTGAGATTGCCAGTGAACATTGTACGCCGTTTTCCTCCACTCTTTTTTTTTCTGGCCATTTTACCTCACATCAAGCTTTTTTTAAAGCCGGCCGCCTGCATTCAATGTCTGAAGAGCTTTGACTATCTGGCGTGGACTGTATTGAGTAGTACAATTCGTAGGGCTTATACACAACTAATAAAAATGCTCGGCAATGATTTAGACATGCGTACAACAAATATGAGTAGAATTTATAATTGTTTTAATGCCTTTGTTTGTTGCATCATTTCTGTTTCAATGTGTGGCGGATAAAGTTTACTAAATTCTGGATTTCTTTGGTGCCATCGACTGCGCATTGTTGCTTCAGACGTAAACACAGACTGCAATTAATTTTCGATTTAACAGATATCCTCGTTGGCAGACGATTGTGTTGACGGTGTTTTGACGCCGATAATGCTATATTCAAAAGAAACTAATTATTTAAAATCGTGAACCAACCGTGTCTGGCTTGGTTTAGAACATCTAATGGTAACACGCATCTTTCGTCTTTGAACTCCGTTACCCACATTTTCCCCGCCTTTCCCGTAATAGATCACATCTGTATCCTAGCCTCGCTTTCGCACGTCATAATGACATGCAATGACCAAAAATTAAAAAAAAATGGCTAGATCGCCAACACTCGACTTCCTTTATTTCCAACACGACAACTGTGTAATCACTTTGACGATTCGTGCGTCTTTGAAAACAGTTCAGAGTAAATCGTAGAAAGTCACTGCTGTCATATCATTATGTATATTTTTTCGTCTTTCATTTTAGTCTTAGTGTAATGTTTAGTCGGTCAACATTGTGCATTATTTATCTATATACAAATCAACTTCGAAATATAAGGGCGGATGTACCTCTCTTGTTTGCAGCATCTTGCTCAGTATTTTTTCTACTTTATTCTTATTTTACTGCTCGACTGAGAATAAATCACATTTTATTAAATATTCAAAGCAAAACTAGTTTTACTAAAAACTACTAAAAAAAAAAAAAACACAATTATTTCCTACTAAGTGTACATGGATCTAAGTAGACTCCCATGAGCAGAGTTTATTTGTTTTGAAATGTTATAGCACGCGGCTGTTACCTGGCTTACGACATTTTGGTCGTTTTTTATAAATCTAATAATCACATCCTTGTTCAGCAATTCCTTTAGGTAGTCAAATTGTATTTTTATGCAATAATCGTGTGCTAGTTGTATCCCGTGTAGTTTATACAAACTATTTACCTGCATAATCAAATAATTTTTGTGCCTTGAAGAGGGTTAGCATATTAGTAAAACAAACACAAAAATAAAACAAGGAAACGTGTTAAAGTTAGTTATGAACGTAGATACGATGGAGATGATGAAGCAGGTTTTTCTCCATGATTTGTACAAAAGTATGTTCTGAATAACACTCTAGAGGATCTGATCACTTAATTTTAGAAATAAGATACGTTTTGTTTGTTATATAAATGCATATGTAAGTGCATGAAAGCAAACATATTTAAAATGTAAATCTAAAAGTGGATACCAGATTTTTTTCCTGGTATATAAAATTTTAAAGTTGAATTGTATGCCTCAACTCAACACTGTACTTATATTTCTGTGAATGTCACGAAAGTTTTTAAATCTAAAAGAGATCCTAGTGCAAAGCTAGTGTTAAGGAACTGAAATATTGAGCACTTCCATCACAATCTAACCACTTAAGATTTATACAGGTGCGTGTCTCAGTGTTTCCGTTATTCCTTGTACTACGTATAACAAAGCAAATAATTACATCGTATTTCAAAGTTATATAATCACAAGTGACAGAAAAATGTTAATTAAACAGATCTGAAGATACCACGCAAGATGAGGGCTGTAGACCTAACAATCAAAAATACTAATCTCCCTGTGAATAATTCAGAAACATAGTTCGTTAATATACACAAAAACGTAATATTTTAAACTTGAAAAAACTATTACAAACTGTGGCGTATATGGTTAGAAAATAAGAAAAATAAAAGAAACGTACCGGGCATCGCTCTTTGGGAAAGAAGAAGGAAAGGATAGTCAGCGCATTTGTATACGCGAAGGGCATCTTGGGAAGGCAGAGCATGATTGGAGAAGCTATTTTTCCCCTTTCTTCTTTTTTTCTAGATAGGAGGATATAAAAGCAGGGGAAAATTCTCTGGGGGAGCAGAGAGAAAAGAGTCGTGAACATCTTCTCTTGAAAAGAATTTTGTATTGCTGACGTTCGGATTGTGCGGTGTGACATTGGTGGCGAGAGGCCAGGTGTGGTTGATTGGAAACAAAAAAAGAGGGCAGAAACGTGCTGTTGTCGAAAGAGTGACTCGCTCCTTCACGAACCCCAGAACCGAATCCTGATTATAACCCTAGACAAACAGAAAAATGGTAGTACGATTTCTGTTGATAAAGAAACAGTGTTCATTTTAAATTCGTATATCTTGATGAACACAAAAGTACGTCTATCAAAAACAATCCTAGTTGTTTTAAAATATTACCTACTAACTACATTTCACTGTTCTGTAAAAGAAATGTACAAATTGTTCAGATGTAATTCTTTTGTTATCTAACAACAAAATCCAATGTTAGCTTTATATATTCTATTACCAATATAGTTTATAGAATAGTTAATAAACAGGGCACCAATCTAGTAAAAATAAAGAAAAAGACTTACGATTAAAGTTGAATGAAAATATGTCGGTCGATCTTGTCAGCCATATTCGTTTAGTATAATTGTACCAAATTAATATTACCGAAAGAAACTTTTCCATTCAGTTTTAATTGCACATTTGCGTCATCATTTTTACTAGCAGTCTACCTTGCTAATTCACTACTCTATCAAAATAACGTCCATTTTGTCTCGAATTATGTATACCCTCATATAGTGAATCTTCAGTGAATAAGCAGCAAGAAGCCACAATAATAACTATCAAATTGTATCACCTGATAAACCCAAATCTTTCAATCAGATGATTTACGAACAATACAAAACAATTATGAAGCTCCACAATGATTACGCGACCACCCAAGCAAACGCTATCCATAGATTTAATTTATAAGCTACAAAAATGTTATTAGATATAGAAATTGATCAATACACTTGCCATTACAATGCTTGGAACACAGAGATTCACATTAAATGACCACCAAAAGACTTCAATAATAACATTTATTAGATTATTCTATTTATCTACATCCGACGTAAGTTTTATTAGTATACATATAGAAGGCGAGATAATTCCCACAATAAGAAAATTAAATTATTTGAATTTAAAATCAACTCGCCTAAGTGTTCACGAATAAAAGCCTTTAACACTACGTTGAATTACTGACGCTGGAAATAGATTCATATTAATATATTTAAACTATTCTACCGAGTAAAAAATTAATATTGTATAGACATAAAATGAGATTTTTTGCAGAACATTGATTATTAACTATTGGGCCATGAACAAGTACACATTCATTCATTTTCATGGGATCGATAAACCTCATGAAGTAATGAACTTGACACGTTCATTTTTACTAATCTAAGATCATAGAAATTTGATTGCGCTTTTATTTGGATGATGCACTATTCGACAAAGGGCTTAGAATATATGAAAAAGAAAGGTAGCATTAAAGGTATAAGAGTTTTACTAATAGATAAAAGGAAATCGAACGAACAAAACCTAGAAAGCATATTATTTCATTCAATTACAAATTTACTGCTACTAGTGTCCAGAATTTCACCGTTTAATAATCAATACACAAATCTGCATAATGTTAAATAAATTTTAATATTTTACAACGGACAGGGCCGGGCGCTATTATAATATATATGTTATAATAGGGCCCGGTCCTGTCCGTTGTAAAATATTAAAAGTTATTTAAAATTATGCAAATTTGTGTATTGATCATTATAGAAGCAATCCACTATTACTTATTATATTGTATCTAACAGAAATTTTTAAAGTTAAAAAAAAATGTCACTTTAGTGCCATCAGCAATAATTGAAACCAAAAATAAAGCGCTTTAGCCTTAGATCCTACCATATTAAACAAATATAGATCCAACTTTAAGGCATACATGTGTATATTTGCGCAATGTGTGCAAGAATAATTTAACATTCAAGCAACTGTTTTTTAAGCTAAAATCTCATACAAAAAGTGCACAAAAATTCCATCATTTGACATGCCTCGTGACACTCTGAGGAGATATTGTTAGAGGATAATGTAGACGCATACACACACTAACATAGTGAGTATTATATAATGTACTATAATATACCGCTTCGCTAGGTATAGGCAAACATTTTAATAAAACAATTGTTTCTGCGCATTGCTGGTATTTACGTTTGTACTTCTCGCATACAATTTTATCAGCTGGGCAACTGCTTGGCCAGAAAAAGTGCATATCAACTACGGTCTATATGGGTATTTACATTTTATGGACAATCGTTCCACATCAGCGATTTGGTAAGTTTTTATATCTGCATGACATACTACGCAATATTTAATATATTAAATTATTATTGATTGTTGGACAAATATATTTGAATACTAAATTGGAAAATCTGTTTCAATTGCTAATACAAGTGTGTATATATATATATATATATATATATATATATATATATATATAGAGAGAGAGAGAGAGAGAGAGAGAGAGAGAGAGAAAGAGAGAAATAAAAAGGAACAAACGTATGTGTTCAACGTTTCGTCTTTATTTCGGGACTTCCTCTGGATGAATGAGATTAAGAAACAAAAAAACACCAGTACAAAATATTTGAAAATGTTTCACGTGTTAAGTGTGACGCTGTTCTATTTCGGAAACAAACGGAAAAAGACTTTGGAAATTTAAAAAGGAGGGGGGGGCTGCGCAGTTTAAGAGTGGAATTTTAGTGACATCATATAGTCGTAAATGTAATTTTAAAAGATATGAACGCAGTTAATATTGTTACTGGAAAGAATTATATCTGTTGAAACATTAACGACTATATGATGTTCCTTTTTATTTCTCTATTTTGTCGGAATACTATTTCCATTCTATATATATATATATATATATATTATATATATATATGCCATATTATGTACAGTCCATCCCACACTCAAGTTCTATATATTAAGATCACTTCGGAAGCAGCAATCAAGAAAACATTACATTATCTTTTTAACAACCTGAAATATAACAAAACAAGTATTCACTTATCACATTACATAGTAAAACAATAATTGCTGGTATTCTGAATTGCGTAGATGTTTGGAAGGTAATAAAACTTTAGTGGTACACTCAAATATCGATGTATCTCATTCAGAGTATGAATATTAACACCGGAAAAATAAACCCTTGATTCCTTCGAATTTCCTATGAAGTCAAATCATTATATATATATATATATATATATATATATATATATATATACTCCTGTATTCCACATTTCGAAGTCTTTCAAAGGTGAAAACCTATTGTATAAACGATGTATTACGAAAAAAAAAAATCTAAACAAAAAAAATCTAAACAAAAAAAACTAAACAAAAAAAGTACAATTTATCGCTGTATGTAAAGATGCAGGATACATGCCGCGTGATTGAAGCCCCTGTTTTAGCTGTTATTTCAGAAGTTTCCTTTTTGTAACGTTTCCTGCTTTGCTCGTACCAGCTTCTATATATTAGTACGATATTGTGCGTGATATTTTGTGTGTCACGCTTAAATTTTTATTCGGAGTGAACGTCATTTAATTGTTATGGACTTTTCTTTCTTGTAATAAATAATTTTACTTAGAATTCCCTTGGTTTCAGTTATAGCTGAAAGAAACTCTCCAAACTCTACAACAAATGCCTTAATGAATCTTGCTTTCCGGACTGTTGGAAAACTGCTTCTGTGGTACCAGTATTCAAGAATTCTGGTGAAAGAACTGACCCATCTAATTATCGCCCCATTACTCTCCTCCCACTTTTCGTCAAAATATTTGAAACCTTAATTAACCATGCTCTAGTTCAACACCTTACAGATGCTAAACTTCTGACTGACCAACAATAATGATTTAGACAAGCCCGTTCCACAGCAGACATCCTCACTGTAATCGCTGAACGTATGTACCATTCACTGGAAAAAGCGGGGGAGGGCAGAGCGGTAGCTCTAGATATATCTAAGGCTTTTGACAGGGTATGGCATGAGGGTTTCCTCAGGAAAATTAGATCATACGGTATCACTGGTAGAATACTTAACATAATTAAATCCTTTTTAGATAAGAGAAAAATCCAGGCTGTCCTCGACGGTCGTAGATCTAAATAATATGATATAAATGCGGGAGTGCCACAGGGGTATATCCTTGGAGCTCTATTGTTCCTAATATTCATTAATGACCTCCGACAAAATTGCTTCTGAGATGGGTATATATGCTGATGGCACCACACTATAACAGGCATGACAGGAAAACAAATGAACACATATCTAAAGAAATGGCAGCAACACTAGAGGATGACTTCCAATCTGTAGTTGAATGGGGACAAAAATGGATGGTCATATTCAATACTGCCAAGACTAAACTGGTTTCCTTCAATAATGTCTAAAAACCTTCTCTGCCACCAATAGCAATGGCCAGTGATACTTTATCTGAGAGTAGATCTTTCCAACTGCTTGGCCTAACGTTCACAGGAAACATGAGTTGGAACAATTACATTGACAGCGTTGCCAGGGCCGCTGCGAAGAAGGTAGACTCTCCCTACCTTGCTAGAAAACTACTACCACCCGAAAATATCCTGTATCTCTATAAGGCTACCATTCGCCCATGTATGGAGTATTGCTGTCACATTTGGGCTGGTGCATCTGCTACTAGTGTCTGTCCCTAGACAAGGTTCAAAAGAGTCGCAAATCTGATAGGCCCTGAACTGGCATCTAAGCTTCAGCCTCTGTCCCATCGACGTAATGTTGCATCCCTCTGCCTGTTCTACAAGTATTTTAATGGTGAATGTTCTGGCGAACTGCAGACACTTGTGCCCCCACGATGTAGGCACCCTCGACAAACGCGACAGGCAGCGAAATCCCACCCCCACACAGTAGAGATCCTTAGATGTAAAAGATCTTTCTACGCCAATAGTTTCTTCTCCAGAACCGCTAAACTTTGGAATTCAATTCCAGGCCACTGCTTCCCCAACTGTACTGACATGTAGAAGTTCAAGTGTAACGTGAACCGACATCTTGCTGCCCAAATCCCAACATAGTACCCCAGTAGTTGTTGCCCCTGATAGTAGTCAATTACACCAAAGTGGCAATGTTCCTTGTTTGGGGTGAAAATATAATTAAAAAAAAAAAAAAAAAAAACTCAATTTGAATATATACATATGCATAGTTTTTCCTACATAAGTTTAGATTTCGCTTTCTATTCAGCTGATGCACTCAAGTTTATGGGTGTTTTTTTTTAGTTTTGTAATCACAACTTTGTATCATGTAAGAATCGATAAAATACTGACTACAATGATATATACGGAATCTGAGCAAATAAAAATATATTTTAATGTATTATCGCCCGGGATACTCCGGACGCCCCTGATAGCTTAAATAGTTTGCATTTTTAACAAAAGAGCTACAATAACATCAAGGCGTCTTCATTTGCGCTGAGCATCCGCAGAATGGCAACATCTATATATTACACATGAAAGAGTCCGCTGTGGAATTTCCACAGGCCCAGCTAGTCACATTATATTTTATGCTAGCTCTCTTGTGATCTTTCAGTTGTCGCGTTATCACATCTAAATACCACGTGATGAAGCTGATGCTAATCCAGCATCTCTCATCGAAGATATTGGACAACATAGCCAGAGGTAAAATGCTGAATATGAATCGGGATGAATATCGGTAATATTAGTCTATTCAATATCACCACTTGTGAGCCTTCTTTGGTGATTTTCTGTGTGGCACATTTATGGGTAATTTTCCTTATGATTTCAGTAACCCAGTCGTGATTTAAGGTCTATGTATTCCATTGCGTCGTACAGTAACGAGTGAATTCTCACAATGTATTCCATGCTAACATTTAATGTTTCTAGATTAATCAGAAACATTAGTATCTCTTGCTCGATTACACTATTGAAAGATTCTCATATTTCATTTGAAAATAGTTTTAAAATGATATTCTATATAGTAATACGCTGAAACATTTGCGTTCGGCATGCACATTATCACCTTTTACACACATATACAACAATAAGGTTATGCAATAAGAAAATACATTGGTGATTAATTTGATGTCTTTTAGGTGAAATATTCTGACTTAATCTATCTTAAAAATAATCTAATATATGCTATATCTGTTTGTCTCCATATTGTCAAACTATCTCTTCCGAAACTAAAATTAGCAGAGCGGCACTAGGGGCCGCAAATGACTGAATTTTTTACGGACTGTTTTTCTTTAGCAGTAAAAATATTTTTTACTGGGTCAAAATGGGTCAAAGTTGAAAAAAATCTTACATTTTTTAAATTCATCTTAGTTTATTTATAATTTTTAATCAGTTCAAATGTGTGTCAGGTTGGTAAAGTGGAAACATCACCTGCTTTGAATGTTAGTTTAGTTTTCGGTTTCAATTCTAGCTGATGCTGCCCAAGTATTTTTTTTTTTTTTAAACTTTTGAACTCACGAATCTGTTATAATACATTAGGAATCTGGAAAAATAAAAATATCACCCATAAGCGTATTTTATTACTTGGGATAGCCGGGCTAATCTAATTTATTAAACTCACGGCGTTAGAGGGGGGGGGCTCAAATGATTGGCTATTAAAGGAATATTTTATGGGTCGCTGATTAAAATAGATTTCAAGCGGTTAAAAAGAGGCAAAAATTGTAAAAAAAAGAAAAATGCAATACATTTTGTACATTCATCTTAGTTTATTTTTCATCAGTTCATATGCGCGTCACGTTTATACAGTGATAATGTCACATACTTTGAATACCAGAGTTTTGTTTTCGGTTTCGATTCTAGCTGATTGCACCCAAATACTTGTTTACTGTTAAAATCACGTCTATAATATATACGAAATCTGGGCGAATTAAAATATATTTCAACGTATTTTACGACCGGGCAAAACCAGACGCCCCCCTCCATCCGCTAACTGTTTTAAAATCTAATTCTATCGACTAATATAATTAGTTAAAGTTAAAAAGGAAAACAGACACACACACGCGACAAAGCAATTACACGCAACCCTTAACTTCTTTGTTTAATTATATAGCAATTAAAATTCTGGGTCTTACATTTGATATCTATGTAAGATATATAGATAATCACGAGTCCCATTAAATTTATCTTTACATCTCAAATGTTCAGTTAGTGAGGAAGTAAATAAAATTACTTGACTCATTAAGGAGTCCGCCATATTATATATTTTGTCGTTCATTGGCTTTACCAAACTCCAGAAAGATTCGTCTAAGCTTCCAGTTTCGTGCTGTTACTAGTGGCAACATCACGTCGACAAGATTATTAATTTTGCGTATAAATTAGTGAATGGTGAAGCTTTACCAAACGAATCTTATTCAGACCCGAACACTACAACATGATCAATATTTATCCAAGATCTCCTTGCGAGGTTAAGGATCCTCATTTCAGTTTATTCCGGAGAAATCAATGTACAGAAAGAGCTAAGACTTAAGTTTTCTTGCTATATTTTATGAATATTGGGAAAACTTAAATGAGCTTCACCCATTGGTGTATTTTTAAAATTCTTTATCTCAACAGACCGAGATTATTCTGGATTTTGGCTAGTATTGTTAGGTAACTACTTCAGATAAAATAATGCTATCTTTATTTAACGCTTTTTTGTAAATTTTACCTACCAATTCGATAATAATTTTAACCAGTGTAATAAGATTATTCAAGAGTTATTAATAAAGTAAGTTTGTAAATAAAATCTTGATAGTAACGAGATGAAAGTTAATGTGGGCGTAGATGTCGTATAGTATTGTGATACTTATGAGGTTAAATTAAATATAAGTTTGTTTGTATTTTACAAGTCTATCGGATTGACATCTGCTAATAAAAATTTTCCAGGGTTACGTCACAAATCGAGACAACTTTGAAACAAACGTCAGTTAGAAACATTATGTCAACATGTGCTAGCGTTCTGCCTTTTGTTACATATAGTGAAACAAAGGTCTAACTGTGTATATAAGTTAAGGTTTAAAAGATGTCGGTATTCCTCTACAATAAAATGGGTTCATTTCTCTTTTTCTTCAATAGGTTTCACATTTTTGGGATTCGTGTAAGTATGGACAAACCCCATCAAATATAGTATATTGATTCGAAACGTGAGTGTGTAGATTTTAAATAAAGTGTCAAGCTATTTCGAAAAAAAAACAAACAAAAAAAACGTATGTTTGAACATTTTAAGTACTCTGACGTGGTTTCGGTTACACGCATACAATGATATCTCTAAGATGAATTTTCTTTACACTACTGCAAATGAAATCAATTACAAAAAGAATCACAAAAGGAACGCCCAGATCGATTTCAATTCTGTTGACTTCACCTCACATTATCTAGCTAATTTTCGCATTTCCTACCGATATACCACCAGGGAAACACATTCATGTATTTTGATAGCCAACATAAAAAAAAAACAATATGAAATTTTAATGAAGGATTAAAACTAATTCAGCGAAAACAACTCCGACAACGTCTTCATGCAGCCCTATGTTAGCAGTATAGCCTATCCAAACACATTTACAGATAATTGTCTTCCATATTATTTTTTTTTTCTAATTTATTGGACGACCCAAGGTCAAGAAGGATAATTGCGATGTGTAAATGTCGAAGAGGTCTGAACTCATCCCAATTACTTATTTCTTTTTGTCTATAATCGGAGATTCGATGTGTAAGGAATGATAAAGAAATAAGATTGGAACCAATTTTTTTTTTCTTTCTCATAATGATGTAGTTTACAAGAGATCAATGATCTCATTGTTGGTCTATGTGAACTTATTTGTAGCTTCAGCATAGCATACTAGAATTAAACTGTATTTAAACACTCTTTGTATTAATAAGAGAAGAAACAATATATTTACATCTATTTTAGATAAACAATAAGGGATTTGACTGCATAAGCAATTATATGAAACTGGATTTACATTAAAAACAGCTATATAATAAAATCAATAAATGGAAACGAGGAATGCCGACTTGTCAAATAAATTCATTGCATACTAGCATTTCAGCCCAGCGTTGCCCCAGTGTTTGGAGGTGTATGTTGAGCACAAAAAAGTCATTTTTTTTTAAACTGACCTCTATTATGACCCCTTAACATGTATTGTTTTGGGCGCAAATCAAGTTATTAAGTTAGATCCATGTCCAAGGAACATATATCTAAAATTTCAAGTGTTTAAGCCCAAAATTGTCGGAGGAGTTCTCAAATGTCAAATCGTTGAATTTTGACCCCTTAAAAGCCAAATTTCTGGCCGAAAACAGATCACAAAGATTTTTCCCAAATCTCAGTACCTTGTATATCAAACTTCCGGTCTCTAGACTTAAAATTGACAGAGTTATTGAGTAGGAAATGTACACACAGACACGTTCACTTTTATAGATATAATAGATTACCGAATAATTTTAAAAGACGACTTTGTGAATTTTCGCCTTTATTGATGATAAAGGAAAATGAAACCTTAATATATTTATTTCTTGTAAATTTAGACAAATATAGGGTCTTTTTATATCAAATGTAATTGATGTTATCACCCCTAAAGCCTAATTTAGCCTAAAACGTAACACATTTGTTTAAATTTTAAAAGTAATTGTCTACCTTTGTATGAAGACAAATATTTAAAGAAAATTACTCAAATATAATCGAATTGGTTTATGTATATAGTTACTCGCGCTTAAACGTAACCGGAGACTGTTATTTGAATGTCAACATCGAACAGAAGTTCGAATTTAGAACTTTAAAACGTCTTTAATATCGCCAAAGAAAACTAATGTGTATACGAAAATAGGAAAATAAGATTGTAAGTGAATCGTACAGATTATTACTTTATAAAAAAAATGTTTACAAAAATGTTGCAGAAAAGGTATACCATAACTGTATTGCGCAAGTTTTGCAATCTATTATATACATCTCACTCTGTTTAAATGTATGTATGCATGTTTGTATGTATGTCTGCCCAAAACTTTCGACAGAGGCAACGGATTTTCACGAGATCGGTATCGTTTTAACGTTCGACTATTTAGATGATATATCGAAGAACTGGTTAAAAACATTTATTCCCTCACCTGGCAATTTTTTTTTCTTTTTTTTTTACAAGGAGCGGTCGCTTTTTCCGCCGATATTTTCGAAAGTCATCCCCTCTTTTCGATTAAGTAGCCTTAATTTCAACCGTCATCACTTCCGGTTTTGCGATGGATGCAACGGCAAAGACGTCACGTTTTTTCATACTTTTCTTGCTTCGGGGTACGGGTTCGAGCCTGCCTGCCCCCTACTTTTATTTTATTTGCTCAACACTCACCTCCAAACACCCGGGCTAAGCCGGGCATCCAAACTAGTTCTTATATATAGTCAACTATGTAAGCTGGAACATTATTTAAATACCAAATTTCATTTGTTATCTCCCAGCAAAAGTATTAATCGCTGATACGATACTGACTTTAAGTTGCGCCATGTTTAGCAATGTCCAAATCTGTAAATCAGTCGTATGCTTACTTTCCTGAGTTTACCAGCTTTGGCATGTTATACTAGTTGAATGATATAGCGGTCTCATATGCTACGAGTAAATAAAACCTCAACAACAAAAAAATCAGGAAAACGTCCAACAGTAAACTCTACTTAATAATTGATTTGATAAATAAATGCCAGAGTTAAAAAAATACTTTACTTTTAAGAAGAGGATATAAAGCGTGCGTCATAGTAGTAATTTGAATAAGTTTGTACTAATAACATTTTCTTTATGACATTTGTGTTATATTCAGAAGATCTGACTTGCTAAGCATAATTGTCTAGATAGAATACATGTAGCTTCAGAGAAATTATTCAACGTATTTGTCTGCTATTCTATATTGTGCATATTTCTTATTTTATAAGGATGTTTGTATTTTGCTTGTTAAAGTCTTATAATAATGAAAGCTGTTTAAAAGGTATCCAAGTATTTATTGCTGTTATTTAGTGTGTTTGAAGTGTTTATCACATTTTATTCTGATAAAATGTTTTTGTAGAAAGGATATAATATAATCCATTACCCACAACATAATAAAAATAATACCATTTCTATATCGGTGGCGAAAACACATTTTCTCACAAGATAATAAAATGTCAAACTGACAACAAAATAGATATTTGCAAACCCTCTCGCAGCATTTCATATTTAAGTTTTCCTTCAGATTCTTAAAAAAACCAAAAAAAAAAGCATCAACTCATTCAACGATATGAGATATTTTACATTCTTTCTTCATAATTAAGGTGGAAGACCTAATACAAAGATTTCTTCGATTGTATTCAGCAATTAATGTGGTCGATTAGAAAATAAATTTTCAAATATTCGATACGCTTTAATTTTTCCAGTTTGCATACCGATTCACCTGCTAAATACGAATTTGAAAATGACGCCATCGAAGAGTCTTCAAGATGAAAAGTTTATGTCAAGCTTCCTCAAGTGTTTTGCCCTAGTTAAACCAGTGCAAACTTATTTACAAATATACAACACCGAACTAGAAAATGACATAGGCAAACCAACTCAAAAAGATGCAGAAGCATTTGTCTTAATTATTTAATTGTGTAAATACTTATGATTTTCACGACATTGAATGACTAAAGAACTGCAATACTAAATATAATTTGTAGTGTTGATACTATAACAGTCGGGATAAACGCAAACTCTTATCTTTAACTCAACAAAAAAGGTGAAAAAGCTACGAAGACGGGAGTGGTACCGTTGACTTTTTGTCGTCTAGAATTTATTCTTTTACGCAGTCAGCATGATTTTCAATGCACTTTTGCCAGCATCTTTTGCTGCCTTGGCTGTAAAATTTCGAAGTGTGTTTTGTTACTCGCATCTCTGCAACCATTCTGAAATCAACTAACTTAGCTTCTGTGTTTACATGAACTGAATACGTCTTGCAAATTTTTAGCAGGTGACAATGAATCTTTCTCGGTTCAATTTTTTTTCTGGAAGAAGGAAGTCAATTGCGCATGTCTGGCAGGTTTTGATTTCTTAGAGTATCAACAGCTCAATATCCGCAACAGAGACGAAACGTACAGGTCATAGAATGCATAAGGCCAGTCATACTAACAATGGAATTAGCAATCTCTTGACCATTTCAGACAGGATAAAAATAGGAGGAATTACTTTTTGAAAGACCCTCGTAGATAAGAATCCTAGTCGACGTAATATTTTTGCCTTTATAAAACATACCTTGTTTATTTTTTTTCTAATGAGTCACCATATATCTACGCTAGAAGTAATTTGCAGAAGGGCTGATGAAATATTGCATGAAAAACAATATTAAGAGAGGATAAAGAATAAAGAAATAATTTGATAACTCGCGAAAATGGTTTCACTAGTATTTATTGATATTGGCGGTGAAAATGCGCACGCTATCGCAAGAAAGGAAGCAGTTTCATAGTAACTTGTTCTATAGAGCTTTTTGGAAAATAACATTTTTTTACGCTATTATTGGCCACAAATTATTTTTAAAAATTAGAGAAATAAAAAGTCTATTATAAGCATGTTTAATTAACGTAAAATTGGTTGCGAGTAAAGTAGTCATTGAAACCAGTTTGATTTTTCAGAAACTGAAATGCTAGTACATCATTCAAAAGCACATGTTTGGAATCTAATGGCTTAAACTAGTGTCCTGTTGATACATTAAATCATACAAAGCAAGATAGTTACAATCAATATTTATGCTAAATTAATATACTTATACTGTGTATTAAATATACAATATTTTAATGAAAATACTTTGCGAATGAGCAATCCCAAAATTTTGACTAATTTTCTTACTGAATTTTCTTTAAAACTAGCAGGCTGTAAACTGGTATTTTATTTCGTTCAGATTACTATTTTAATAGAGACAATTCACTATAGATTATATATATATATATATATATATATATATATATATATATATATATAAAGCTAGAATCTAAACCTAAAACTCTCCAAACCTATTCCTTAGCGTCTGAGCCACGCACATGTGTATATTTTAACTGTCATGCCTTCAAAAATAGAATTGCCTGATTGAAGACAAGATTTAATGTTACTGTTTATTCTCCCCAAATTAGGAGCAGAGGCACTTAGTCGCGAGGCACTACTATTAAGAACCAGATTTGCAGAGATACTATTTAGGAAGTTGGGCAGCGAGGTGTCTGTTTATATTGCACTTCTATAAGCAGGGGCCCCGGATGCAATTCCAAAATGCAGTAGTCTGAGAGAAAAGGCTATTTGAGTGCAAGGCTTTACAGCATATAGATATATCTACAGTTTAGAGGTTGTATTTTTCTGCTTGCCGGTTGTGTCGAGGGTATTGCCGTAGATGGGTACCAGTTATTCGAGTGCGTCGGAGCACCTGCCATTGAAATTACTTGTAAAACAAACAAGGGTGCCATGTTTCAGTCACGGGACAGGGGTTGCATTTTAATTGATAGTGATTGAACTATAAGGTTGGCGATTCATTTTTAAAGACTAACAGCGAAAATCAAGTAGCACATGCACCATCCCTGATGTGTTAGTAATACTCGATGCATGGGCAAACAGTGGCCTTGTAGAGATACATGATACTTTGAGTAGCCTTTTAGCACGGTGGAAAAAGCCCACCTTCCTCGTAGCAGTCTTCGTAAATACCTGAAGGTATTTCTTTCAATTCATATGGCCTGTGACTTAACACTGGAAGCTTGAGGAAAGTACATTTACGCAGTATCATTAGACAATCAGTTCTTGAGAACGTTTTCTTATTAAAGAAAAATTACAGAGCATTGTGTTATAAGCACTAATCCCCATCTCCGAGGAAATTTTATTTGGGAGGTCGTTTATGAATGTCAAGAATAATAAAGGCCTAAGGAATAGCCTTCTGTGGCACACCCGCATTTCTATGTTTTGATATAAAACCATCAAGGACAACTTGAATTTTTCTCTTATATAAGAAAAATTTGATTACATTAAGTATACGACCAGCAATACAATATAATTTTATTTTTTTTAGAAGACCTGTAAAATGTCTTAACTACGTGTAGGGATACTGACTTTGCTTCTTCTGCAATATTCAGTGCTTGGTATATAAGTTCCGATACCTCAGTTTGGGTATTTGCAGTAGAACGAACTTGCTTAAATCCATAGCGAACTAGTGCTTAATTGATAAATTGGCGAAGAGAGTTAATTTTCGCCCTATCCCCCACCCCTTTCTTGCTCAAACATCTGGGACCTTATGTGTTCGTTACAACTCTACTTTCCACCGATTCGTTGTTTGTTTCGTTCACCATACTTTTCTTATACCTCTTCTTTTACACACGTCCGTTCGCTTTAGTGACTAAAAATCGTCTGTCCTCCCGCTTTCTTTTCCTCGTTATTTATGGAACCAGGGTACGAAATTCTCCGAGATTCCCGAAGACTTTTTTTCCACACAAAAGCCTGTAAGCGCCATTTTGATTCTCAATTTGTGCTCTGTAGGCACAAACACGCAGCCGCTTTAACGGTAAACCACTTCTTTCTCCACACTCCCCCCTGATCTCATGATCACAGAGACGACAGGGGGGTGGCGATCGTCGCCGTCGGGTGATTCTGCGAAAGGGGACAGTGCTGCTCTCGTCTTCGCGTGTGCTCTCGTCCACCGCCTGATGGTCGGGGAAGGCTTCATTTCCGTGGAGGCTACTGATATCAGAGTCACTGCTTGATAGTGATGGTGCAAACCAAAGCGATGGCTCACTCGTCTCAAAGCCAGAGTCACTCTCATCGTCCACTGGAGGTGGTAGATGTGCCGCCGGCCGTAGATCCCTAATGTGACGGCGTACGCCATCAACCTGGACACACTGCTGACTCACCACATCGGTCACTGTGCCACGTTTACACTTGTCAGTACATCGGTTTCCTGGCGGCTTCACCCAGACATCATCCCCTTTGGCATATCGATTCCGTTCTATCTCAGTGGCCACAGTTGTATCGGGGTGGATTCCTTTTTTCTCAGACACTGTACCGATAAATTGAGTTTGCAGGCGCCGTTCATGGAGAGACGCTATCCTTCGACAGGAGATTATACCAGTACACAGCTTCTGAGATTGTGCACTGCTTCCTGGCTGCAATTGTTTTGATGCTGCGATGGCTTCTCTCAGCTTTACCATTGCCAGAAGGCACATAAGCGCATCTAAGCCGCAGCCGCACACCCCATTCTTGTAAGAACTGCGTCATCTGATGGCTGCAAAAGGCTGGGTCGTTGTCAGTCAGCACTTCATCGGACGCACCTCTTTCATAGAACACGGATGACAGCTGGCGAATAATGTTGCAAGAGTCCTGGCGCCCAAGGAGTCTCCAGACCGCGAAACATGTAGGTCCACAATCGTAGTGTGTGATGTCCATGTCCACTCTGCCACTTACCACTCACTCCCAACTCCCCTTTCTTCCATCGTGCTGGAGCTGGGTCGATGGATTAGCAGGCCTCGCAACTTTCCACCACTCTCCGGATATCTTTTTTTTCTACCCCTGGATCAATCATCTTGACAAAGTACAGTGTCCGCTTGATGCCAGGATGTCCACACTGTCGATGAATGTCCATGATGCGCGCTGCATCCAGATTACACACAACTGCTGCACATGTGTTTTGCAGATTATCAGAATCTCTCCGAGCACCAGCCAGAAGCCATCGTTAAGGGACTCTTGCATCTGCTCTGTTGAGCGCAGACCTGATCAACACTACGTCCACGGTCAGGTCGTACTCTGATGGTGTCGACCAAGGTGGCAAGCCGTCTTCGAATTAATATCTCACTCGATGCTCGTGTCGTCAGCCGTGCTCTTCCACTTACTGCATCGGTTATCCACCGATGAGTGCATTCCGAGTCAGTCATTATATATAAAACCTTGGCTTGCCATTGAAGCGCCAAGTTAACGCCCTTCAATGTGGCATCAAGTTCGGCCAGGTTTATGTGCCTCGAATCATTCTCTGGCCGAAGCCAACAGACATCTTCAATAATGGAATCATTAACTGCAAGAGCAACTCCAAGGGCCAGTAAACTAGCATCCACCCAGACCGTGAACTCATTCCCGCTGATGCACCACTTTCCCTGAACGGGGCCATCACTGGTCACCCTGGACACAGTCTGTCAGCATGCTCCTTAGGGTGATATCGTGTACTGCATCGTCCATCCCGACGACACGGCTGTTGCACGTCTTTTTATGGCCGCCACGGCCACCCTGAGCCAACCGCACACAGGGAAATGGCCTACCATCTTTCTACAAAGCGAAAACACTGTTCGTCGAGTGATGTTTGATGGGACCTTGGGACGTGACTTCCTCTTCTCCAGCAAAGTGCCTCCTTGCAATTGCGTACGTGCAGGCCGAGAACTTTTGCTCCATCGCACAGACGCTCTGGTTCCTTACATGTCAGTCCAAAGCTCTGAAAGTGCAGTCTAACCGATTACGCCGACACGAGGCTCTCATTGACGAATATATCATCGATGTATGAGGATGTTGCCTGTTGCACTGCCTCATCTTGCTGCCGGATAGCATGCATGATTGCTGTCATAATGCCTGGTGCCACATTTAGACCGAACCCTAGCCTGGTTAGACAATATCCGGTTCCTCCAATTTCCACAGTCTGAAGTGGCCACAATTTCCTCTCAATGCGTATTTGCAGATAGGACCTGCGTAGGTCCAGAGTTGCAACGTTCGATCCCTGCTGTCGCCACTCCCTTAATTTGAGTGCACACACATCAGCCCTTGCCGTATATGGGTCGACATGCTCATTGAGCTCACGGTAGTCTAGGACAGGGCGGATTGGTCTCTTGTACGACGGCCATCAAGGGAATCAGCCCTCGCGGGGGCCAAGCTCATCCTCTGGGTATGGATAAAGCCAGCCATTGTAGATCCACGTCTGCAGTTCTTCATACTGTTCCCTTAGCCACATGGGTGGGGGATATTCCGATAACCGGTTCCGCAAGGATATTGGTGGCTGATCGTTTGACCACTTCCAAGACGCCGTCCATGCATTGGTGTTTTTATCATACTCCGCACGAAAGTCAGGCTCGTCGAGAGTTATGGCAGCACGAACGTGTTCCTCACATCGGGAGAACTGTACCTTGCCGGTTCTGTCCACAGTAATTCCACCCAGTTGTCTAATCAAGTCCATACGTAGGAGTAGGTCGTACCCGAGAAGCGCTCCCTACACAACCAGGGCTCGCACGGCTACTGCAGGCCTGTCGTTGATGCTTGCGCGGATAATTCTCACCCCACAAGAGGCTAGTGAACCTCCGCCTACATTTAGTACCGGAATTCTCTCTGCTTTCCAAGTGGCACAGCATATCTTGCTCACGAGAGTCTGGGTGCACCAAGTGTCCACTAGCGCGAGGCGCCCACTTCCATTAATGTGTATGCTTACAGTGGGTAGCGCCCTGCTCAATGACGACCTGGGGAGAAGACTGGCGCTGTAGCTTCTTCCCCTTGCCCGTTTCCCGGACAGGTGTTGGCCATGTGTCCGCGTTTTTTGCACTTGTAGCACTGCGGCCCGTCAAGTTTCCGAGTTGGTTGACGTGACGAAAGACAATCACAGGCCAAATGGTTGGGTCCTCCACACTTATAGCAGGTTGTAGCTGCGCCCAGGTCCTGCAATCCAACCTGTGATGGTTGTACAGCTGCCGCTTGGTCTATAGTGTTAGGGCTTTTCTTTAGTATTGCTCGTGCCTGTGCCAATACTTCCGATATGTCCATCTCGTCCACTTGGGATGAGGCACGGAGCAGATCTTCCACACTCTTAGGTAATCCTGCAACAAAGGCGCACACCAAGCCTTTGTCTGACATCCGATAGCTTTTTTTTTTTAGTTCAGCCAGATACACATCCACCGTTTCCCCGGGATGTAATTTTCGGGTTATGAATTCCTTCCATGCAGTAAGAGGATCTAACGCAAATGCTGTAAAAAGGGCGCGCTTGATGCAGGCAAAATCTTTGTTCTTATCAGCCAACTGCTGGTATACTGCATATGCTCCCCCAGTGAGGCGCATTGGGACCACGCGTTCCATACGCTTCACCCCACTGAGCTGACATTAATTCTGCTTTTTCCACCCACTCCTGCACCGAGTGATCAGTGCTACTGCCATCAAACAGGGGAATAATTTTGGGGTCAAATCCTGACGTCATGCCGAAATAGATTGTGTTCGTTACAACTCTACTTTCCACCGATTCGTTGTTTGTTTCGTTCACCACACTCTTTTCTTCTACCTCTTCTTTTGCACACGTCCGTTCGCTTTAGTGACTAAAAATCGTCCGTTCTCCCGCTTTCCTTCCCTCGTTATTTATGGAACCAGTGTACGAGATTCTCCGAGATTCCCCGAGACTTTTTTCCACATAAACGCCTGTGAGCGCCATCGTAATTCTCAATTTGTGCCCTGCAGGCACAAACGCGCAGCCGCTTTAACTGTAAGCAACTTCTGTCTCCACACCTTAATTAATGAAGTACTAGCCCACAACCTCGCAAAAGCACATCTTTTGACAAACAGTATGGATTTATGCAATGCTCTTCTACTGAATATATTCTAACAGCCATCTCTGAACGCATATACCATGCACTGAATAAGGCAGTCGAAGCTAGAGCTCTAGCTTTTGGTACATCTAAGGCCTTTGACAAAGTCTGGCACGAAAGGCTTCTAATGAAAATTAGATTGTACAGAATAACTAGACCATTAGTATCATTAGATCATTCTTTGACAGTAGGACCATCCCGTTTCTCATTAATGGACGTACATCCACGTAGCAGAACATTAATGGGGGAGTGCCTCATAAATTGATTCTTTGACCAGTATCATTCCATGTATTAATTAGCCACCTCCATGATAATATTGTGTCAGAGATGAGGATTTACTGTTGATATAACACTAACATGCAGAAGGGAAAAACGGATGTATATAAATCTAAAACAATGACATAATCGTTAAAAAATGACGTCTAGTGTAAATAGGACGCAAATAGATGGTAACATTCAATGCTTGGAAGACTAAGCTATTCTCGTTTAACAATAACAAGAAACCACCCCAACTACCAATATCCATGACAAATAACAACCTACCTGAGAATTCCTCAGTTCAAACTCCTCGGCTAACATTCACGGACAATATGAAAAGGAACAAATTGAGGACATTCTGAAGGCCACAAGGAACGTGAGTTCCCACCATCGTGCTAGAAGACTACATACACCTGGGAGTATTCTGTACCTATCCAAGATCACTATTTGCCAATGCGTGGAGCAGTGTTGTAACATCTGGGCCGGTGCATCTACTACTTTCCTCTCCCTCGTTTATAGGGTCCAAACAAGTTTTCAATCTAATAGGTCCCATTATGTCAACTAAGCCCCGACCCATGTTCCATCGCAACAATGTTGCATCTCTGTCAGTTTTCGAAACATTTTAATTGAATGTATTCTCATGAACACATTGCATTTGTGACTGACGTACATATCACCTACATACCGGCTTAGCAACAAAATCTAACCCTTTCACTGTTAAGGTCCCTAAATGAAAGAGTTTATATATATATTTATTTGTTTGTGTACTTCCTAATTTCCACCTATTATTTCTGGTTTCGGCCAATCTATCGCTTTTTTGTATCACTAGTACTTTCAGATTCTTTGAGATCCATTTTCAAGGGCGTAAAAGAAAACGATGCTTAGATTATAAAAATTATGGCGGAATTTGAACATCAAAATACAAATATACGTCACCTTAAACGAAATATGTTTAAATAAAAACAATGTTCTACACACACGAATATATACCAACGGGGGCTCGACGTGTTCTGGGATTGAATGCTAATGAACGAATATTTCTCATTTTTTTTTTATTTTCATCAAAATCGGAGATTTTTCAATCAAATAAATTGATTGCCTTCTCTAGTTAATGAACCCACATTGCTCCGGGAAAATAGCTTCACATGCCTCCACGCAGTTGCTTAATCAACAATACATTGTAGTCTATATTGCACTGTAGAGAACCTACTGTTGGTTATATAAAAGTAGTTTCATATTAAAATGCAAAACGCATGTATCATGGTTCAACTGCTCTAAACAAACAAAAAATCATTTCGAATGCGCTTTTGTCATATAAAGGAACTTACCGTTGATTTTGAATGTTGGGACTTTCAGCTTGTGTGGTAATAGAAGTTCTGAAAGGAATTCGTTATATTAGACTATATAAGGTTTTAACTTTGGTCTTAATCACCTGTTCATTATTTCATCCAATCATTTCGATTATTGATTATCAGCACTTATCGATATTCCGATAGGAAACCTACCTAAGAACACTGCCAACTACATAAACTACCTTTAAAATTTAATAAAAATCGGCCAAGCACTTGTGGCATAGGGAACGAACTCGCACACAGAACTTTTATATAATAAAAATCAATATATATTTATTATAGAGTGGAAGATTTTTTTAGTAGCTAGTATGCACACGAACAATATATATATATATATATATATATATATATATATTTGCCGTTATGCGTATGAAACTCGAAATTTTTTCGTGTGCTTTAAGACACAAAACCTGGGTAATAGGATTAATATTGTATTGGAAAATTTACACGGATTTATAGATTTTAGATGCTTCATATTTGCTTTAACCTTGCAATTTATGTGCCCATCAAAGGTTTCATGAGCCTCAATACACCAACTCCATATACTTATTAGTATGAATCAATATCGGTTAGTATTGATTTCGAATAGATGTGTAGGTGTATATGCATATCTAAAATTCTCATGAATATTGTACCAGTAAAATAATCTATACAATGTTAATATTGATTTCAGTATTTCCCTTCAAAATATCTATATACGTTTTCACGTGTGATATTGTTTATCTATTCGAATAATTAGGTTTAAAAATTTGTACAATTAGAAGTGAGTTTGTTTTAATAAGCATATCTGATTATATTAAAAAGTCATAATTGCAAGAATGCGTCGTAATGCCTTTTATCTTGGAGCGTCTTTAAGTTAAAGTAGAGGTTGATCTGAGCTGTAAAAAGATAACGTGTTATCAACTAGAGGAATAAAGTTGGTTACACCGCTGTGTGCATTAACCTGATCCTAACCTCATACAACAATCATTTTTCGTTGTTCTCTCATTGCAATTTGATACACTATATAAATATAGCATAAAAGGTAAACCTTTCTATTATAACAGTTTAAATATTGTACTTCATTATACGGTAGATATGAAGTACAATATGTTATTAACTGTTATCATATAAGCTATGCTGAAGTCTACATGAAGTTGTGACATCGGATAAAGCACATGACAAAGAAACGGTCTGGTTTACTGCATTATGAGTTATGTAATGTTGAATAAAAAATGTCAAATATTCTATGCGCTTAAAGATATCGCTTTTAAAAACGTTACTCTCAGATTTTCCAAAGAGTACGATCACTACTCGTGAGAAAGAAAACGAAGGACACACCAATCATATTACAACGTTATTCATTTCAAAATAATTACTCCATGGTAGTGGTAAGCTTTATTCACATAACGTAGACGATCTCTGGGGTCTATTTGTGAATAAAATTAAAATAAATGTTCTAATTTTATAAAGAAGGAGTTTAATCATGCGATACATGAAGCTACGTACTAGGTATTGATGTGACTAACCGATTTATCAGATAGCTTGATGTTGGGAAGACCTTCAGTCCAAGTAAAAGCCGTGATTGAAGACAACAAAGTTCACCACTCTGTCTATAGGTGGATAAGTTTTAAAGGGGTAGTTATCATTTAAATGAAGTTTCCGTTTAGAAATTCTTAGCCCAACTGGCAGGATAAGTTACACAAAAAAAGATTCCCAAGATCAACATAGTGCACATGCGAATTAAAAGAGAACATCAGCCGAAAATTAAGGATAGAACAATAGCTGAGCACAATATAAACCACAACACTAAACACTGAATTTATGTCTAACTAGCAGGGAGGCACAGCGTACTTAGTAACTGAATGCAGATTTACAATTAATTAACACATCTAATAGTTTTAATGCCATCGAACTCAGTGAAATCAACCACTTTTCAATCAAACCGATTGATTGCCTTTTCCTGTTGGAGTCTCACCGTGACACATCGAGAGGAAGCCTCACATACCTTCCCCCGGTGAAAATCCACAATACAATTTAGTCTACATTACATTGTAGAGAATATATGCATATCAAGACAAAAGTAAACTAAATGCAAACATGTGATATAAGAGTAGTTTTATACGAGCGAGACCTGTGGAGATTCCACAGAGGATTGATTTATATGTAATATATTGATGTTGGCATTCTGTAGATATTCAGCGTAAATGGAAACGCTCTGATATTAAGATATTTTGGTGAAATTGAAGTATTTATCCAAGCTAACAGGGACGCCCAACTTAGCCATGCAGTAAAATACGCTTAATTATGATATTTTAATTCTTGCAGATTAGGTATATATTATAGAGTTAATCTTGTATCGATTTTATGCATTATAAAGTTGCGATTTTGAAAATAAAATAGTTATCTATATGAGTTGGGTTCATCAGATTGAATCGAAACTGACTCCCAAACTTATGAATATATAACTTTGGTTCATTCAGCTATAATCGAAACCGAAACAAAAACTTAAGAATTTATGATAAAATCATTTATAACAAAATAGATTACTAAGGTGCCATCAGCTAAAATCGAAATCAAGGCTTCTGAAGAATTGATAAAATTATTTCAAAAAAAGATTATTGAGTGCCATTAGCTGAAACCGAAACCAAAACTTATGAGCTAAATGGTAAAATTATTCATAAAAAAATAGATGATTTCGATGCCATCAGCTACAATCGATCCTAAACTAAAATTATGAAGAATTCCAAGTAAAATTATTTATAAAAAAATTAAATAACTTTAGTGTCATCAGCTATAATTGAAACCAAAACTTATGAAGAATTTTTGGTAAAATTATTTAATACAAGAAATGGAAGGACATAGCAATTAAACGACCCGGATGTAAGCGTGACACAGGAAGTAATACACGCTATCTTGTTAATATATGGATGCTAACGTATACTAAAGCCTTCGACGAAAACTGTTTATGTGCTTGTAAGATAGACCGCGGAACAACACCTTCACGATTCGTAACCATGTTTTAAACTGGGAACAAACGCTTATTTAAGAGGACAGACAACAAGAATGTAATATTGTCCTTGAAAACGATCATGCTGTACCCTGCGATTTCTTTTTAGAAACTTTCGTTTACTTACCAAATATCGATTTGTTGCACACCTTTGTATAAGGATAATGGCATATCGTCGATAGCCTGTAGGAATTTGGGTTCTATTGAGGTGTATACCTACGATGAATTTCGTTTTTACCTCATATTTTTCAACTTTTAACATACAAGTTAAAATATTGTATCGACTGGGTAGTTTGCTAGTGTCAAACGGACTTATTTTCAATATTTATTTGCCAAGAAATATTAGTCAATCTATGCGATGCCCAATGCAATCGAAGAAAAGAATTAAAACACCGATAAAAGTTATCTGCAATAAATACTAACTGATTCGTAAAATGCGAAATTTCAGGGAATCTTATTAACGTTCTAGTAAAGAGTTCTTTGTGCAAAGAGATATATTTCTCACGTTTTCCCTATATGAAACAATAATTCTACTCATGCTCTAGTAAAACACGGAAATACTTTCACGCACAATTTTGACAAATTGCACACCTCAGAACTGAATTCTCTTTTCCACGTTGCAAACTCCCAAAAGTGTATTAATCATTTCCCATCTAAATCGAGCGTAAATCTAACACCTTATTTCAATAAACAAACATCTTGAAAACATCACTCAGAAAATGCAATACATCTCAGTACTGCATGAAAAACTTCGACTAATTGAAGTAATATTCTTTTTTCTCTTTATTGTATTTAACTAAAGTTGCCTTTTTTTAATTTTCTACCTCCTTTTTCAATTTTGTAATTTTTGCTTTTCACAATTATATAAATCTTTTTTCAAAATAGCATGTTGGGCGTATTTTCGCTGTTTTTACTGTTATTTCAATAAATATTGTGACGATCTAAGATCCTTACGACCCAAAATAGGTAACAGCAGGACATTCAACTGAAGAGGAGCAGTAACCAATGAGGTTGGATAGAAAGAACCTGACCAACTCTAGCGCCAAAGATAAAAACAACTATTATTTTAGACAGTCAGCCAATTTCTGTTAATATCGCACCCAGTCCACAACTATCGAATGATTCTGGGTCTTCGTTATCAACAAGCAAGTGGCAATGTAGGAAAAAGAGTAATTACGAAACTAAATGAATAAGCTTAAGTGTGCTTGTACATCTACCACAACCATTTTGGAAGAGACTTAACTTCTTCATTTTTTTTATTGCTTGACTGTGTTGCAATATTTTGGACGAAGAATGGGGTATGATCCCACACAGTTGGACGATTCTATTTATAAACGATGCTGCTAGGAACTGACGAATCGAATTAATTCACGTTCTGCTACCAACCAATCAGAAACCAGAATTGCTCCATAAATATTAAACCTTTTCCGTAGCAATTTCACGTGTTTTTTTTCCGTCTGGACACGGTAAAAAATATTTTGCTCTGTGGAACTATCTACTGCAAACAAGTCACCTCTCAAGACTTTTTTAGAACAACGAACTATCTGAAACTGTTCTGAAACTAAACATGGCTTACACTTCTAGACTTTGGAATCTAAATTGTCGTCGACTCGTATATATTAGGAGTTTCGAAAAAAAAAAAAGGATTATGTTAACTATTTCCCCCAAAAGGTGTTGTCTTTCCTTTTCTCTAGTATGACATTGTAAGGCGAATTCTTTAAATTCAATGATAATTGACGTAACGCCTTCAAAGGCCATAGACTGTGTTTCTAAGTTAAAATCGTGATAAATTATATTATAAAAAATTTTGACGGCGAGGGAGGTCAAAATGTTGTCGGGCGCATACTCCCGCCCACGACTCTCGACATTCGGATTATTTCTGGAATATTTAGAAATAGGACCCCAAGGGATGATGTAACAATATAAAATCCTCAATTTTTAGGATCACGTTCGTTCATATAAACGAAACTGTTTAAGCTTTCCTTTTGATTATTTATTTATGTGTATAATTTGCTTTTCCTTTTCTTCCTTGGCACACACACAAAGAACTAAATGCATATACAGGCTTTAGAGTTTTAATTACATAAGATTTAAATATAATAAATTGTACAAAGCAGGCATTAAACCTTATTAACTGTTTACGTACTCCTCGTGTGCGCGAGACTTATCTGCACATCACTGGTTTTCATATATGTAGCCGACTTTGCAATATTTTACATCTTATAAATTTGGACTTATCAAATATTCATTTAGCTACCAACAATAAAGAATAGTTTTAATATATTTGAAGCTAATTTTGGACATTCGATTTTTATTTATCGCAGTTGAATCGGAGAATAAACCATTTTAAATGGAAGTAATTTTTACTTATAAAAGTCTATTTTTGTGAAACATTTGTGCCTTTCATGTTAAGATTGTTTATTTCTTACAGATTTAGGTTTCCTGTCATGACGACGCAATAATCGATTAAAAAATACTGCTAAATTATAAATATGCAACGATTAACCTTGAAATTAAGTGATGCATTTTCGCTTTTCGTTATTTGAAATTTTCGTCTCTCCGCTATTTATTAAATAGGAAATGTTCAATAATCTGCACTTGTCTGGTCTCGCTTTAATTTTCACTGAACAATATACATTTGTAAGAGATATATAGCAGCCTATAGTCCTGAACGAATCATTATTTCTGTGTTACGTGTGTTTGAACTAAGCCAAGTCTGAAATAAAATCCTGAGTGTCGCGCCGTGATCCGGTTATTGTATATGAAAGGGCGCACATCAAAAATAGACTTATAGGAATCTAAGAAACAAATAGTAATAATGCGCAGTATATTATCTTGTAAAACCCTGACTTCGCAGATTCAAGAATGCCTGGAAATCTGAAGAAACGACTCTAGGATTTATTCACCCTCGCCTCTTTTCATTGATGTACAATATGTCAGTCAACTTGAAGCTACCATTTTGAAAGATGGACACGTAATTATTTTCCCAATAAGTCACTATGACCCAGAAACTGAACAACAGTCAATGCAGTGGTTGCGTGTACTCAATACTCCCCCCCCAAAAAAATTCAAACGTGTACCCCCGCTACTGGGATTGTGAAGTTCGGTCTTCTGGCATCAGGTTGGAGTTGTCATGAGGGGTTTCCTGAGCAATGTTATCACAATTAGAGGAGGCCTTTCTGATTTACTTTAATAAAAAATGCGAGGCAAGACAGCAAACATATTATCCTCTTGCAATATACCGCTCTCGTCCATAACAGCCATCATGTTTCTAAAATGATACGACCTTGGTTACCTAAGTCATATCATGGTTGAGATACAATCCTAGGGTGTTCCACAAAAGAAACGATATCGATAGCGAAAGATGCGTAATTCTGGGTGGTTCCTATTTAGAGAAAGACTAATGACAGTGCCTAATTTTGTCGCTCTACTGGAGCATTACTTATTTAACGCATTCTTAGAGTACATTCATAGAAGAGCATACAAAGTATCCATTCCTATTTTAATTACAAGGACTCATGTTTGCCCAGCTGGGCAAACTTGAGTTTTTGTACCGGAAAAATATCCAGTAAATAAAATGTTTAGTAAATCGTTATTTTTATTTTATTTTATTTTATTTTTCATTTCCATACGCCAAACATGGATATAAATATCATTAAAACATCCGTTGGCTCATAAGCTTCATTTCGGTACCTTGCTTGCCTGGGTGGGTTGTCGGTAGGCTGAGATAAACGGCGTCGCACACGCACGCACACACACACAATAAATCGAACTTACTAAGGGAGATAATAACTTCCGGTGAATACCGCAAAAATATCCAGTAAATAAAACGTTTAGTAAATCGTTATTTTTTTGCATTTTTTTTTCATTTCCATACGCCAAATATGGATATAAATATCACTAAAACATCCGCTGGCTCATAAGCTTCATTTCGGTACCTTGCTTTCCTGGGTGGATTGCCTGTAGGCTGAGATAAACCGCGTCACACACACATACACACAGAGATTAGGAAAATTTATAATAAGATAACATCAATCATTTCAATAGTATATGAATCTTACGTCCGGGAAACGTTTTCTTGCTGCCAAAGTTATCTTGGTTTCGTATCAGTGAAACATTGCGGAAATGTTATCTTAGTAAAAAAAAAGTTTATATTAATTATAAAATACAATGTGGTAGCGTTACATGTTAACGTTGAAAATTATGTCAGCAGTATAGTTATAAACGCGTACAACAATTTTTCGTATATAAATGTTTACATGTGAACGGTGATTGAAAGTGGTCTTTGTTAGAATAAGGAGGAGAGCTGTAGAATTGTTGCATATTATATTAAAATACGAGCATGTTGTTGTCTGCTGGGATGACGTCGCATTATATTGTTTTTTGTGTTTGTTCTGTATATTTATCACATATCGATTTCTTGTACAACTTTTTATAAAGGTGTTGCATATTGCCGATGGCCTTCAAGAATCGAGTCCTATTCTAAATATTAATGCACTGTGCGGTTGCTTGTATTTAATCCTTGCTATCGACAATTGCCATTTCGATCAAGTTTCTGCCTCAACAGGTACTTAGCAAGGTTTAAATCGATTTATTCCCAGTCTTAGACAAGAGATACGTTTCGGTCCATTTGATCAGCAACGTCGTAGAAGAAACTACAAACACTAAGAATGTCTGTACAAAATTATATAAATATAGCACTTTTCATCATCCTTGAACGTCGTATTTTCACACAAATGTCCAGATACTTTGTCTGACAGTCGATTTTCGAGTATTAGAGTAGTAATGTTTTTAAATAATTAAAGGGAAATGAATGAACTATTTGCTAAATTGATATTTTCAACTATGCAATAGTGGATATTTAGTTCATGCGTAAAAGTAACTTTATGCGTACATATATTTAAGTTCAATTGAGAACATCGTAGCCAATAACGGGGGCACCTCATCTGAAGAGAGGGACGCGTAGATCTTCTAAAGCCATCAATCCAGAGAACGGATAGCGCTGTAAAACCCGTTGATTGATAATCAGGTTGGCAACTCTCTTCTGAACCTTATCCAGGAGTTAAAAACTAGCAGCAGATGCACGAGCCCAGATGTGACAACAGTATTCCATACATGGGCGTATTATAGCCTTATAGAGCTACTGGATAATTTCAGGCGTAAGTAGCATTCTAGCACGGTAGAGAGAGTTCACCTTTGTCGCAGCAGCCTTTGCAATGCTCTCGATATATCTGCTTCAATTCATGTTCTGTGTGAACGTTAGACCGTGAAGTTTAAAGGAAGAACTTTCAGGTAATGTGTTTTTGGCCATTGTTATTGGTGAGAGAAGGTTTCCTGTAATTATTGAATGAAATAAACTTAGTCCTGGCGGTATTGAATGTGGTCACTCGTTTTCTCCCCATCCCACTACAGATTGGACGTCTTATGAAATTTGCAGAACATATAATGCAAGTCCTACCGGATGTCAATGTTTCTTGCTAGTATAAGACGCCATACGGCCCGAAATTCATGTAAAAGTTCAAATATATTCTATATTGCTATCATTGATTTTATTAGTGTTAAATCTTCCTGCAAAAATGCTATGTAAGTAGTCACGAATTTCTACAGTACACCATATGTGTCGAATATCAAAGTGCAACTGTAAGTCTTTCCAACGGTATCTAATTTCAATGAAATGTTCGCTATATTCACAAGACACTAATTTGGAGTTTTCAACATTTAAACTTCCTGAATATGTTAGGAGGCGAAAGTGGAGGAAGTAATAGTAAATGCTATCAATATATTTAAGGACACCAGAGTGATTGTCGTGCAATGTCATGACTTTCAACATATTACATAAAATAGTTGGTTGGTGGTTTACGGCATATCAACCCTTTTCAGGCTATTTAATGCCGAATCTAAAGATTGAAGAAATTCTGTTTAATAGAATATATTTGTTTTCAAGTCCGTTTCTATTTAACCCATAGGAAGGACCCTGACAGGCACTACCATTCCCGGTCAGAGTGGACCTGAGAGCAATGGCAATTAAAGGGTGGCTCCACATTCCCCAAAGCCCGCAAGCTGGGGCCTCACTACTGCATATAGTTTAAGATCATATCCAGGACCTACACAAAATAGTGATGATCGATCACAGTATAGTGGATCAAGGCAATTAAAATTGCTCAAACTACCTGCGCGCCAGGCAAAGACGCACGAGACAAAATGGCGTCAGACTCAGAAGGAAATGCAGTTTCGCGCCAGTCAAGGATGATGGGACGGAGAAAAATGCTAAAAAGGTATGGAGAAAAGAGGAAGTTACGGCATAAGGTTGGCAGCGAGGAAGATTAGTAGCACACACTCTCACCCACGCCTCGATTTTTAGGAGAGGCTTTCGAAATGAACGCAGCTTTTGTTTTCTATTGATCGACCATCAAAAATAGAACACTGTTGTTTTCTTTATAGTCACACTGATAAAGGGCTGAATAAACAAGACATTCCTTAAAAGTTATCTTAACTTTTAATGATTAATCTTGCAAATAAATTAAAAGATTTTAATTGACAGATGCTTCCTCTTCATTTATTATTTAATCAGTATTGGATTCATTTAGTTATCAAAAACTATAAATAAGCATCCCTTTTTACAGCAAGCACTCAGTATAACAGATTCGCACTATAACTATACACAAAACGAGCAAGGTATGAATAGTGTTTGTGGTCTCATGTTTCTATAAGGATAGGAAAACATTGGCTTTCAACAGCTGTAAACATATTTAAAGCACAAAAATCGTCTTATATCCTTTTCCTCTGGTTAGAGATTTGGAAAGAAAATCAAAGTCGGAAACATCTGTCTTTCAGTCCTGGTTTACTTGGGTATTTTAAACTACTAATAAATAGCTTCTTTTTCTAGCAGCAGCAACTCAGTCTAACAGAATAATCTCTGACATGACTTGAGTATGAATTGAGTTTATGATCTTAAGTGTTGATAGAAAAATAGCAAGAACTTCGCTTTCCTCATGTATATAAAATTTAAACAATACAATCCTTGATTAAAAACAAAATTGCCCTGTCTAGTTTGTCTGCAGTATTTAGTGGGGTTGACAGTCCCGATCTTCTCTTACCGGGTTTGATAGTTTTAGACCGCAGGCGGAGCGTTGAACGGGGTCTACCTTTCTAGTGTATCTTCGCCAACAATACAAATAGGCATTATGGAACGTGATAAGTGCAGCAGCCAGCACACTCATGTGGAAAAGAAATGTTTTTTTTTCAGGAATATAAACATGATACTTAATCACGTTACGTGCTAAGGAATTGATAAAACTTGTTCTATCGTAAACGACAAAACAGTATAGAAGGTAACCTTAAATCATTAGATGTCTCCTACTCAATCTATGATTTATTTTCCGGCAGTATTGATGCAGTTAAATATGTTCATGATATAAGGAAGTAAATCCAAAACAAAGAATTTCCAACCCTTATGTTCTCCTTCCCGGAATTATCGATATCAAACCCCAGTGCACATCTGTCAAAAGTTATTTCCACCAAAGAGACACCCTCACTCACTGACACTCAGGCTTTAAAAAAAAAAAAGAATAGAAAAAAAAACGAACAAAAAAATGACTGCATCTCATTTGCATACCCCCCCAACTTTCGTTACCTCACGTGACAATCAGTCTATAAATAGCAAAAACTGCCAGTTTTTCTTTCTCCGTAACCTGAAACGGGCGGCACGTTGTATGAGGTCAGGTTTGTATTAATTTAATTTTGTTTAAATCACAGTTGAAAATTCCTGAACTGCTAAAAGCAGTTTTACTGTTAACACCGTCCAGGCTTAGTGCAGTTGTTGCTGATGATGCTTTTGATTTTGGCAGGATTGGAAGCTGCTTTCTCTTTATAATTGCAAATTTTCTACAGCTATAATATAGAATACCATTGTTTGCTAAACTTATCCGAGATCAATGTAGTTGGTTACCAGTAAGAAAAAGGCACATGCTAAAATAAAAAAGCCATTATATGAAGTTCCTTTGTGGAGAGAAGGAATATTAATATACATTATATTAAACAATGACGTAAAGCTTGTTTTACCACTTGAAACGATGTTCGTCTCATCTATAGCGGATAATGCAAAAAATACGCGCGGGTTTCCATAACCTGTGCCCATCTCTGACCCTGTTGTAATAAGTATGCGATTATGTTACCAAGTGAATCATAGATATAAAAATATTACATTTATTCAATAGAAAATAAAACTTGTGATAATGTTTAGGTTAAATCTGAATATTTATGCTATTAATTGGTATAAAATACGTGACCATGTTAGTAGTAAAATAATTCTACATCTTTTCCTCGTTGCATGAGCCTTGCACCTGGCGGAATTTTTACGTGAAGACATTTTATGTAATGGCTTCAAGTCTGGAACCCATTACCACCAGACAACTGTGCTATTGGTTACAACTTGGCCTTTTGGTCAAGATCAAAGTGTAGTATCTGTTCCGGCAGATGCTGCACTTAAGATAATTTGTACCAGTCAATGGAGGGGAAACCCTCTATACTGGGACAATTATTATTTTTGGTAACCAGAGTGACCCCTTTTAGGGGAGCTGGTTTTTACCTCACATTAAAAACGGCCTTGTGCCTAATTTGCTCAGTGGGGGAGCAAATAAATACCATCTGTTCCGGCAGATGCTGCACTTAAGATAATTTGTACCAGTCAATGGAGGGGAAACCCTCTATACTGGGACAATTATTATTTTTGGTAACCAGAGTGCCCCCTTTTTGCCTACTTTTAGGGGAGCTGGTTTTTACCTCACATTAAAAACGGCCTTGTGCCTAATTTGCTCAGTGGGGGAGCAAATAAACACCATCTGTTCCGGCAGATACTGCAAGCAAAGACCATATGTGGGGGCAACTCCACATATAAGACCTTGGTCAATGTAGGGGCAACCCTTCATACCAATTGTCACTATCCAGCTCCCCTACTCCCCGGGGAGTTGGTCCCCATTTCCCCTTCACTCCTCACTTTAAAAATCGGCCTTGTGCCTAATTTGCTCGGTGGGGGAGCAAATAAATACCATCTGTTCTTCAGATGCTGCACTTCATTTTCTTGTTCTATTTCGGTGGAGGAGAAATCCTTCACGACAGACAATTTTTTTTATTTTTGTACCTTTTCTCCACGTTAAAAAAACGACCCTGGTGTCTAACTGTCCCGTGGGGAGGCATAGTAAATAGGTACAACTAGGATAGTGTCAAATTCAGGTTTAAATTCTGTTTAAATAAACTGCCCATTAAGAAATAAAAAAAAATTGTATAATTGCTCAATGTTAGTATTCTAATAGTTTTCTCTATCTTTCTATTTAGCGGTGAAAGTAATACTTGTTAGCGTATGGATCTTGACTTTAATAAGTGTCGACTCAAAATAATACAAGTGCAGTAGAAGCCCGGGATACGGTGGCTCCGGGATACGATTTGTTTCCAGGTTACGATGTGGAATACGATGTTTTACGACCCCTGGTTACGGTATTGGACCCGCCTTACGGTGTTATTTATAATGTTATTTAATCATATACATGTGTATTACATATTGTACTGTATCTTACTAATTTTTTATAACTTTATAAAATTTTGTTTATGCCCCGCCGTACGGCAATTTCGCCTTATGAATGGCTCTCGTCTTGGGGAGGCCTCAAGTTTTGACAGGCTTCCAGGCTTGACCTTCACCCCTGATCTTAAATGGAATACGTACATAAATCTGTTGCCAAGGCCGCTGGAAAAATGGTCGGATCCTTCTACCGATTCAGTAGATATCTCACTGCTGATGCAATTCTCTATCTATATAAGAGCCAGATACATCCAAGGATGGAATACTGTTGCCACATATGGGCAGGAGCTGCTAGAAAAGACTTGTCCTGCCTTGATAGGGTTCAAAATAGACTTCGTGGCCTGGTGGGAGATGTCCTTTTCTCTTCGCTGCAACCTCTATCTCACAGAAGAGATGTTGCGAGTTTGTCTCTGCTTTATCGTTATTTTCACGGAAAGTGTTCAACTGAGCTTCAATCTATGGTCCCCCCTCGCCAAACTTTCACAAGAAACACTAGACTAGCTGAAAACATTATCAATACTTTTCCCCACTCTTTATCTGTACCTGAACCTAAACATAGATTCCATGATCAAAGCTTCTTTCTTAGAACTGCACGCCTGTAGAATTGTCTTCCGTTTTCCTGCTTTCCAGCTGTCTATAATATGGTTGTCTTCAAGTCCAACGTGAACAAGTTTCTGATGAGCCGTTCCATTTTAGTTAACAAATTTACCGAACTTCCATTACTATCGATTACTATATTGTCTATTTGACTACTCTACACTCTTTAACCCTTATCCTTGAGTGGCCTATCGGCCTTGATAAGTGGTGACGCCTATGTAAAAAAAAAATCCGGAATGGCTTAATACCATATCCCGAGGTTCTGCTCTGAAAACAGTAAGATGTTAAACGTTGATAAAAAATTATCTTGATTATTTTTTTACCGAGAGAAAATAGGTACTTGTGCACTATTGCGAAAAGACCACTTTTTGGTTTTCGGTTTGGAGATTTGGAGAGTGCAAACATCGGAAAACAACTTCCATTCATTGATTACATACAATATAGTTTTGCATTTGTAAGAAAATTTAAGATAAAAAAAACATAGGTTTATAAATTCGCACGCATTTTATATAATGTCTGTTTAATATGTTTATATTTGTTGAAAGCAATTTATTTATTCATTACTAATATTAAAGTGTAGCAGTTATATTTTATTAGTTTAGAAAATTTAAGCATTATTGTTACTAAAAAATATAAAACCTCAATTTGTGTTTTATCAGTTATATTGTGTATTATAATTTTATTTAATAGATTTTGATTCGATAAATACGTAAAAAAACTTTTATCAAACAAAAATCAAAACACGCATTCGAAAATTTCAGAATTCTGGCTTTGTAACGAAAAATTAAATATATTTTGTGTTTATACAATGGATTTAATGTTGTTGATATTTGTTAAAATTATTAATTCGATCCTGAGATAGCATTTGTTCGCCTCCCTTAATACAAAATATAAATCAAATTGGATATCAGAAATGAAAAACAATCGAATTGGATATCAGAAATGAAAAACAATCGAATTGGATATCAGAAATGAAAAACAATCGAATTGGATATCAGAAATGAAAAACAATCGAATTGGATATCAGAAATGAAAAACAATCGAATTGGATATCAGAAATGAAAAAAAAATCGAATTGGATATCAGAAATGAAAAACAATCGAATTGGATATCAGAAATGAAAAAAAATCGAATTGGATATCAGAAATGAAAAAAAAATCGAATTGGATATCAGAAATGAAAAAAAATCGAATTGGATATCAGAAATGAAAAAAAATCGAATTGGATATCAGAAATGAAAAAAAATCGAATTGGATATCAGAAATGAAAAACAATCGAATTGGATATCAGAAATGAAAAAAAATCGAATTGGATATCAGAAATGAAAAACAATCGAATTGGATATCAGAAATGAAAAACAATCGAATTGGATATCAGAAATGAAAAACAATCGAATTGGATATCAGAAATGAAAAACAATCGAATTGGATATCAGAAATAAAAAACAATCGAATTGGATATCAGAAATGAAAAACAATCGAATTGGATATCAGAAATGAAAAAAAATCGAATTGGATATCAGAAATGAAAAAAAATCGAATTGGATATCAGAAATTAAAATAATCTTACTGGATATCAGAAATTAAAATAATATAATTGGAAATTAGAAATAAAATCTAACTGGAAATCATAAAAAGTGGTGCGCTTTCGTAGTAGTGTACAATTGCTGAAAATGTTTCCCTAGAAAAGTTTTATGGGCATTTGCGCATGGTGCCCGTTCTAGCGACTCCGATTTTTTAGTTTACCATACCAGATTGAAGTTCGTCTTAAAACGTTAACAAGTGAATCAAGTTTCGTGTTTGGTTTGTCCGTTTGAAGTACTGATCTTTTTGTGAAAACGCAAAAAGCCAGTAACGAACACCTAAAATTAAGGCAAGTGGCGGGACAGCGACATATCATATGCTGATCATTGATCTCAATTCGGTAAACAAGATGTCCAACTCCTATTTTTTTCGATTTGTAGTGAATGAAATAAACATTGATTATTTAACAATGGGTTCGATGATTTAATTTGCAGTATTGTGCTTCAGTTGTTCGACTATGCGTTGATGTTCGGTAGCCAACTTGTGATTAAGGCGTTCAAATGCATAAAACTTTGATGTTTGTATCGATGTGCAACCGAACGTTTTAGTCACTGAAATGATGTAGCTCAACTAAAAATATCTTGCCTCGTTCTAGTATCATGCTTTTGGCAATATATAACGTACGTTTCAACAATTAGTTTTAAAACCATTTATTTCGGCTCAAGCGCCTTTATAAATTACACAATCTTATTGCACACCTAGAGAGTGAATAGCAAAGAAAAGTAAATATGACTTTAGATAGCTTTAGACAGAACACTCACTCAACATATCGCAGTCGGGTATAGGATTTTATATGTGGCAGAACACACACACCTATTATATTAGAAGTTGCCCGTGTGAATGTGTGTTTGTATATAAAAAAAACAACTTCAAAATAAAGAGCCAAAACGTTTGTATATTCTTGATAGAATTTGCATTCGATGAATAATATCCAAAATTTCGAAAAAAAACATAAGACTTAAAAATATTCATAAATAACTTAAAAGTTAAATTCAGCTAATTGTTTGACACATTTAAAATTTAATAATGAAAGCGTTGTACACTCAAATTTAAAAAAAGCTTAGAATGCATTCAAAAAACGATTACTAATAGTATAACATGCATTTCTGCAGCTTTTCCAAATACTATTAACGTTATATAATTCTTTGTTTTGAGGAACAATTTTATCTTATATTTCTTAAGAAAATGAGTGCTTCCTTCTGCAGAATTAGATTTCCTCACATTAAAAACTGACCGTTTCATTTCGCTTTCAGGAACAAAATCAAATACTTAGAGACATTGGTGTTATTAGCATGAACGACAGCGCAAGGTGCACTGACTATATATTTATAGCTGTTTTTACTATATTATTGATTGTTCTACGATTTAAGAGTAAACCCATCTGTGCTTTACGCTAAGCTTAATGGTAAAACCTTCAGACCCGGTTGATATGCACCGTCGATTCTGATAAAATACAACGAGCAACTATTATTCTTTGTTTCTCTTGCTTTTTGTTTATTCTTAATTCTTTGTTTAAGTTGAACATTCAATCTCCAGTTTTCTTATGTGCCATGAGCGAGAAGCAGTTGCCGAGCACCGAACACACATGAGACATGCGTCCCGTGTTAGTGAAACTTTTTTTTTTGCAATGCACGAATAAAAGCTATATCTTTGTATAAGATGTTTGGTCGCTTCTTTTCACAAAGTGTTAAATTTTGAACGACAATAGTCTCAATAAGCACAAACAATTTTCCAGGGAGATTTATGCTATCCGTGCAACCGGTATTATCATTCATTAAGATGGAACCAGCGATATGCTCGCGGAGACGGTGGAACCGTGTGAACACGATGATTCTTCGAAGGTCATCTCACGTTGAATTAACTCCAAAATACTCTCCACTGGCTATTATAGTATTTCATTATCAATCACAATTTTTAACACTCGCCGTTTTCTTTTTAATGCGTGTCTCGCGAAATATAAACGCTACTCGTCCGTTTGTCCGTTCCATTTATGGTATATACCCGTTAGAAAATGTATGAACTTATGTTGGCATTATAATTATAAGCGTTGAAATAATGACATTTATGTGATTTGCGTATTTAAGTATTAGCAATTCTCGTATACCAGGGAAGTTAAGGAAATTGGATATTTACAGCCTTTGTTGTAGGTGTCGACATCCTCTTACACGCATGCATACATACATACATATAGCGCCTGGTATTCCCAAACGGTAATCTGCGTGGTAGTGACTTGGCTACATGTTTCTCAGCTTGGATGGTCTAACGGGAAAAGGTGTGTCAATGTTATTATTCCGTATACAAGTGTCCTAAAAGGTTATATATATATATATATATATATATATCACTCGGGTTTTTTCTATTCAAAAGTAATATACTAGAGAATTCAACGAGGTTGTTAGATAGTGCTCAATAAAAAGAGCTAATAATACTTGTTTATTGTTATATAAACATGTTTACATCCCGCTGCTACAAACAGCAACGGGATGTAAACATGTTTATATAACGATAAACATTATATATATATATATATATATATATATATATATATATGGATATTGCCGTATTACAGCAATAATGTTAATTGATTATCTACAGGGATATGCAACCAATCAACCGATTAATAAAGTATTGCATATGTGGGACATATCTGGCGTTTTATAAACGACCATTTTAGTATTCTTTTTTTATTATTTGATTTGATTGTAACTAGACTTATTTAAAACTTATACGGATATAAATATGGTTGATGCTACGAGAGCATGCTAATTCATGGGTTAAATAAAACGTTCTTTTGGCAATCATGTGTTGATTTTAGCGATTGACAAGCTAGATATTAGGACGGTCGTAGGTTAACGCAACCGGATCGTCGTTTTAATAGCAGTTAATATAAAAGCAACAGGTCGAATTAGATAAGTAATATAGACAGCTGTTTATTTGACTATTCAATATGTAATGCATAGCATGTCAAATCACATTCACCAACACATTGGGAAAAGCATTTCACTTTTAACTAGACTACTTTAGCATGGCTATGGCTTAATACTACGTATCTGTATTTTTTTACTGTTATTATTACTATCAGTTGTAGTATTATTACTTGCCATGCATTCACACGCATCTTACCCTTACAAAGTAAAGCTATATTCAATGCATTATGTATATTATATCGTGTTTCAACGTTATGTAATCTCAAAGGATTGATATTAGTGGTTGGACGATTCCAAAATTTTTCCCGATTCCGATTCAATTACCGAGTCCGTTCTAAATTTCCGATTAGATTCCCGATTCCGATTATTTTAATATTTGTAAACTAGATATTTCTTTTTTTTTGTTTTTTTTTTTCATAAATTTTAAAATTACATATATTTCTGGGTAATTTTTTTCTCAAATGTTTTCCTTGTAATATATAGCAAATTATGACTACAAAACGTTTATTTTGATTTTAAACAAAACCAAATTGTATCAGTTCGTCGTTAGTATACAAGATGCTACTTGAAAGTTTTCACAAACAGTGGAAAATAGTAGACGATTGGTAGATAAAATACGAAAACGCTGTAAAAACAAAATATTAACGCTCCTCTCCCCGTTATTACGAACGAATTTCTAAATAATAATGTTACTATTTAGAAAACCATTTTTAACATCGAGAGGGCGTTGGGCTTTGTATACTATTATGTGCCTTTCTTCGATGAATGTTTAAATTTTATTTTAATTATATAAATTCGGTGGATCATTTAATTGATTTACTTTGCTGTAAAAAAAAAAACAAAAAAAATCTCATTCATATGTAATATATTGAGGTTGGCATTCATGGCAAAAATAGAAGCCCTGATATTGTCACTCTTGTTAAAACAGCAAAATATTTATCTAAGCTAGCAAGGACACACGGCGTAGCCAATTCGTTAAGTAGATTTCGTATATATTATTACAGAGTTAATATTCTATCGATTTTTTTATAATATAAAGTTGCGACTTCAAAAATAAGAATATATATCGATTGGACTTTGGTGCATCCGCTTGATTTCCTTGGGCTGTAATCAAAAGTGAAACTAAAATTTATGAAGAATTCAAAATTGTTTATTTAAAAAATGAATCACTGGAGTTCCCTCAGCTATAATCGAAACCGTAACTTATGAAGACTTCTTGGTAAAATTAATTAATTATAAGAAATGAGAATCCATAATTAAACAATAGTCGCTCGGATAACACAAAGTAAATAACACACGCTATCGTATTAATGTATAGTATTATTAAGATTCATAAAATCGCGTTCTTTTCCTATTACTTACCCTAAGTACGAGTGGCAATACCAAAATATAGCAATTGCATGTGATTTTATGATTTTGTTGATCGGCCTTAGAATTAGTGGTAAAAATTACTTAATTGCTTAAAAAGTTATAATGTACCGAAATGGGGTCAGTTTACATTAAATTTATATGCACAACTGAACCCCCATTCTAAATTCTAAAATAACGTTTCAGTGTGCTCACACATAATGGCCTAAAAAGTAGAATCTCCTGTTTTGGGTATTATAAATATAAATGAAAGATTTTTTTTAAAGTTTAACTTCTCAATGTTCGCTTTGTAAAAATCAAAAGCAAACATTTATAAAAATAGGCTGTTTCGAAAAGCGTCAGTTTTCTTAACTGGAAATCCCATTTAAATGAACCTATAATCAATATTACACTCACATCTGCTAAAATAAACCAAAATTGTTTTCAACAACAGCAAAAAAATAATTCTTTAAAAAAAAAAAAAAAAATGGGAAGAAATGTATAAACCCAATATCCTTATTTAATAAAATTGGGAATATGGAAGCCATGTTGTCTATCTAGAAAGGACAAAATAATCAAAAACGTGAAGAGTCTGTGTTCGATGTAGGGACATTAAGATCGCATTTGAAACTGGATATAATTTGTAATAGGTTGAAATTCCGATCAAGCATTCTCGTTTTCTACTTGTTACAGCTGCAATCAGCTTTGGCAAGGTTAACGTCGTCTATCAAGACGAGATTGAACGTTTGGCATTCAACCTTTCCTTCTTCCAGCACTTATTGGCAGCGTCACCCAAATCTCCGCTGAAATTACTTGAAAAAGAATTGTTTTAGGCCAATTTCTATTCAGACGGTCTCTGCAGAAAATGAGAACGAGGCGTAAATTTCAGGCTGAAAGCTGAGGCCAAATTGAGGGAAATGATCGAACAGCACGATACCAGGAATGAAGAAAGCGAGGCGAGGATTTATTACAGGTTAACATTAAGTAATTGAGGGGTTCGCCCTTGACACAATAAGAGATGACTCGGAAAACTACCATTTAATCAAACGTAATTGGTCACCTTAATAAATTACAAAATCTTATTGCCTCATAGAAGAGCGAGTATAAAGACTAAATGTGATTTTAGACAGCTTTGTTAAGAACAACGACAACATATCGTAGTCTGATGATTCATAGGATTAAATATATTACAGAACACTCACACAGCTATTATATAAATGGCAGTTTGTGTGTATCTATGTTTGTATGTCCAGCAAAAAGTACAAAAAGTATAAAACAGAGAACCAAAACGTTTGCACATTCATGATCAGCGTTGAGTTGGATGAATGTATATAATCATACACTATCGATCGCGTGACCTTGTGTGAATATTGTGCTCGACGATCGGGCGATTCCATAATTTCAGAGGGATTACAAGCAAATTTATGTGCATGGGCGTGAATTTATATGCGTATGGAAATAATTTATATACGTATGGTTGAGAGTTGTGTTTTGGTGTCGATTATAGCTGATTATACCCAAGTATAACATCTAAAATATATATTTTTTAGTTTTCATCGCACGATTATACATTATATTAAATATATTAATCGATAGAGAATTCTATTTGCAATAATAAACACGCAATCTGCATGCCTTTCAATATTATACTAAAACGTATCTTGCAGCCGGACAACCTGCTTGTAATATCTAAAATTTAAAATATGCATTATTTGAAGGTAAACTGGACAAGGTTTAATCAGAGTGGTGGGTTGTTGTCAGTGCTAGTATGCACCAACATGGAAGGAAAATACAGAGCTATTCCTTGATAAATCTATTACATAACTGAAAGATTCTTTACTTTTCAGTCTTACATTTTAGACATTTCGAAACAAATAATTATTAAATATATTGATAGTCAGATCTTTTAGGGAATATAGCATTTCCTTACCGCGGGATGTAGTAGAATACGGCGAAATTATTTTCTGAAAGCGAACGTCGTCAACTCAGGTATTTATTTTGTCATTTTACGTATACATGTTTATTTTATTTGAAAATTAAATCCGCTAAACTTCTGCTCTGAAAATTTAGCGAGTTACGGTTGATATAACATTACACGTGAAACTCACAATATCTGGTAAGTAACTAAAAATATCTACAGAAACGACATGCCATTTAACGCACGCATTATTTTAAAGACCATACGTACAAACATACATGCATACAAACATACATACATGCATACAAACATACATACATGCATACATACATATCTATATATTATGCACAAATGACGAGTAAAACAAATTTCCAGAAAATAATGTTTTGCCCCAAGTTTATATCTAGTTTGGATGAAAAAAATCAAGATATGATACCAAGCCAAAAGTATAGAACCATTACTGCAATGTTTAAAACCGGTCTGGGAAATTTCTCCATTTTAAATGAAATAGATGGTGTTAAAAATAAAATGAAAAAAAAAATGGAAATTCTGACAATGTTCGTAATTAGTAAAATACTTTTAGATCATTTTAATTCAAATCAGAAAAAAATGGGCAATTTGTATTTATATCTTTGCCCTTCAGAAATGCCCTTTTGTCAATTACTCAGAAGGCACTAAAATTTGTGGAATAGTTATTAATATATATCTCAGACGGATTTAAAAAAAAAACTTCCCCAAATTAGAGATATCTGAATTCTGACCAACAACTTCTGTTTAACTTGACTAAAATTAAGCCAAGTGATAAACATTCTTGTAATTGTGTTCCAATATTCATAGAAATCAGTTAACTACTTTCATGTTATATATATATATATATATATATATATATGATAAAAAGTCGGTCAAGTTAGCTCTCATGCGCAGATATGATTAGATCACTTACAGACGTTAAAAAAATATTTTATAAATAAATGTTTAAAATTCAACAGTATTCCTCGTGGTTAACGGTAGGCGAACGGATTGGGTCCTTGCTAATGACACCGGTGATGGCTTCTGTTGCCTGGTTTAAATCTATCGACTGGTGTTAATCGTGACAGCCTGCACTGATGATTCCCGAAAGGATGAAACACTAGTGTCTGTAGGTATTTAATAATTATGATAAATCATATATAAGTCACTGTGGCTTCCTTTCTCATATGTACCAAACAGCTGCACATATTTTTCACACAAAGCTAATTCATGTCTGTCAGTGGTTTTTCGATGTGTTTTGTATAAAAAATTCATCCTATACTATCAGTAGACGAAAGAATCTGATATCAAAAATAGCTTTTTCTCTTGTAGATGAAAATAATTTTTACAGAGAAATATTTTACTTTACATCGGCCAAGAGAGATACAATTTTAGCCAATTATTTCTTCTTAAAACACAGAACATATTTATTATAATATGAAGATGTAGCTTCGTGCAAAGGCATACGATTACAGATAGAAGGATCCTCTGTACACGTCCGGATGGCGCTCTTCCTTCAGATTCCCCTTTCCTGTGCACATTGATAAGTTTCTTGATTCTATAATTAACACTTCGAAAATGGGTTCTGTAGTTCTTTCTCATCGTAATCAGTCAAAAGATAATGGTCTTATTTCAATTCTTGTTATTGCCAAATGTTGGGCTCTGAAACTTTCCTCTACCCTTTAAAAATTAATCCGTCTCTTTATCAAAATCATGTTTTTCCTTCAAGTAAGTAGTCCTCTATTGTCCCTTTAAAAATGCTAGGTATCGGTATAAACCAACTAAGTATAAAACTGTAATCTTACTGCTATTAGCAAAGTTTTCGATAATTAAGTCAACTGTAACCTTGATTTTTGGGGGGGAGAGGGGGAGGCAACTCGAGCTTTTTTTTTTAGTGATGTTTAGTATAGTTTTTGCGGCTTTCGTTCAACTGCTGATGTTTTTAACTAATGTTACTGAGCGGATCTGTCGGTTTATGAATAATTGAATAGAAAGTAGACCAATTGCACACGTCATTTGGAAGACGTTCGATATTGTAACGCCCTGGTCTTCTACAAAAATGTCAGCGTTTGCTGGTAAGTTCTTGATTATCATTAGCTATTTTCTCTCTGACCAATGCTGGAATTCCTTAGTGCTCTATTCTCGGCTTAACTGTGTTTCCTCCTATAACAAATATTTCTCTGCTGAAGGTACACTCTCTATTCTGGCATTGCTTGTAGGCCGTCACCTTCGGATTAGGTGAAATATGCAGTTAATCTAGTTTCTAAGTGGTTTTCTAAGGTTTAGTTTGGGGTAAAACGTGTTATGTTAAATGGTAATAAACGAAAGGAACACATGAATCTATATAAATAAAACATGATATGCATGTGTGTATCATAAAGAGGGGGAGAAAGGTAGGCAAACAGAGCTTGGAAGAAGCTCCACCACTAGCATTCAATTACCTAGGCTTCTAACAGGCTGGATAAAATAAGCGTTTCCAAGAGTCTAATAGGAAGGAAAGGGCGTTTTCTGTCGTGAGATCATGACTTTTCAACAAAAGGCAGAAATGAACTTTTTAATAATTACGCACCAGCCAGGCATTTTTAAGCAATAAACGTGAACAGAAATTATCATTCACACACTGTGTTTGAATATATGGTTAAGTGGCAGTTTTACTTATTTAGAACTGCTTTAAAATGTTCGACTAAATTTCAACTATTAGTTCATAGAACCTTCTCGGCTATATTGTGAAAAAAAAATCAATTTTCGTTCAGTAAAACAAAAGTTATGAATTTACTGGTGTCCAAAATCGTAAAAAAAAAAACAAACAAAAAAACGTAAGATGAGCGACGCTTTTTATGACTGGTTTCCATGTAACTTCAGCAACTATTGTTGCTGCTAATTCATTGCTGTCGCGAAAAGAGAAGTAATAAGTAAAACAAAGAATGAAAGGGAGATAATTGGGGGATCTTATTGAAGCAGACGGATGCCGCATTGTTATTACATGCGTATAATGTTATGTTTATGGGGCGAAAAAATAAGACTGAAATTAAACAAAGAACACGTGAATTTATTGGAAGTCTGAAAAAATCATGGATTACAATAGAAAATGTGAGCATAAAAAGTAATATGGTTAAGCTTAAACATGGAAAAGTAAAGGACTAGTTGCTGAAACTAGAAAAGAAAAGGGCAGGATATTCTAGTACAAGATATAATACATAACTTAAAATATTGCATCATTAGTTTTGTTTTTTTTCAATTTAATTTATAACATTGTATAATCATTCTTAATGCTGCAATATTTTTAGTTATAAATTTATTTTTACTAGAATATCTTGTCCTTTACTTTTCCATATTTAAGCTTAACCATATTACTTCATGCTCGCATTTTTCTATTGTAATATAAGAATAAGGCGTCATATCCTGGTAGCATCTACACTCTCGCATGTTAAAATAAAGTGTGCTATCATTTTATTTTTCATATTTGCTTACTAAAACTTATAAACTCGTGTATAAAATAAATAGAATACTTAAAAGAACTGAAAAATACCATACTGCCGCTTCACCAATAAATCTTATCGATAAAACTAATACATATGTACTAAGCAATCCTTATCCGTTTTTCCAATCAGAAAGGCACAGTCCACGATATTAACGTTCTTATTCCATTATAATTCAGATAAACAGAAGAAAAACGTGCAACTTTGCCGTTCTCAATTGTTGCTTATGGCACTAAAAATGATTTTTGTTTTATGTTTCAGAAATGTATTGGAGCAAACGAAAGATAGCGACAAATAAATACAAAGCGAAAATTCGAACAAATATTTGACATAACAGAGCATTAGAAATGCTCAAAGACATTCATACGTGTTCTTTTTAAGTAGTTGTTATGGCGTGATCATAATCTACACGACTCTGAAACTAAAAGAACTTAGCTAAAAATCATGAAAGGAGTTAGCGCAAAGTGAGCTCGTTGGTCAGGCGAGAGCATGTTGCAGCTTTCTGTAAGATACTATTATGTTTGTTACTACTTTTAATAAAACAAATTACAGAAGTAGCCTGGAGCTTACAGAAATAAAAAGTAGCAGTTATGACGATCGTCATTTGCAGGGCTGTTTCGGTATAAATACTAGGCGAGATCTGATCTCGGCAAGTCCGCCAGAAATAAGAAGTGGTCATTAAGGCCCAAAGGTCTCTGGAGCATAAGGGCTCATAAGTGTCAGATAAACAGTAAGACAATATTGTGATAATCATTAATGAAAGAAATTAATAAGACTCAATTATTTAAGATGGAAACTTAAGATCATGTTTAGATTAAACATGCAAGTGACTATGTTCTATTTAGCTGGAAAACAGTTCCGCGGTATTGTGGTCTTTTATCTGTAAACCAAAACCCTGTTATACATTCTCTGCTCCAGCTGAGAAACGGAAATCTTATGTTTCAGTTAATCCCGTTTTGGCCGAGAACACAGGTAGGCTCTCATTTTAACCGTGTCCACCGCAGATAAAGAATTCTTAGTTCTTTTTTCCGAGATATATATCTGCCACAGACGTATAGTTGCCACATCTCGGGATGAGTTATTAAGGATATTCTTTGCTATCTTCACAAGATACAAAACTCTTCGAAATTTAGGAAGCGAGGACCTTTTACTTTTTACTTCCATTTTATTCAAAACCGAAACTGCAAAGCCTGTCTCGTCTTCATTGTTACTGTAATGTTAGGTGCCTGACTGAGCTTCAATCTCTACCCCCTGTAAAACATTCGCAACACATCCTCGTTTATCTGCAACAACTGCCAAGAGCTCTAACCCTAACACTATCTTAACGAAAATTCTATGACCGAAGTTTATTATCTAAAACTAACCATATATAGAACACACTACTTTTGCTGCTTCCCAGATTACTATATCATGGCCGTCGTCAAGTCTAGTCTAAATTCTTGATTCATTCTCTTACATAATAGGACTATGACGACAGCATAGGCTTTTCCTTTGTTTTTTTTTTATTATCACGTATATATCCATTGATATCTTATGTTTTTATGTAGAGTGATATGACCCTCGGTTGAGGGATTGTGTATGTGTCAGATATATACTCGAGAGTCAAAGCAATGAAAAGAATATGCTGTTGTCATAGCCCTAATAATACCAACAGACGCTGCAATTATACAACGGACAGCTCTGAAGACCAAAACCCTGTTTTCCAAGGTGAACGACGAATGCCCATTATACTGTTGCAGTTTGTAAGACTCCGATACATCCACAAGTATGGGAGGATTATATATATTAGACGAAATATGAGAACTAGAAGTTATAATTTTTATATCATCAAAACGATAAAGCGGAATTAAAAAGGGTGAAATACAGAAAAAAATGGGTCTTTAGAATATTGCATCTTATTCAAGTTCCACCATTACTGATCATCACGGTGTTGTCACACTATCTGCGTAACACTCAGTAAACCTTACTCTACAGTGTTCTCTGAACCTTCATAAGCGGTGGCCATCAAGTTGAAAAATGCTTGTTGATCAATACACTCTACGATGTGCATTCTGAAACCTTTTACCAAACGTAAAAGCGCCAGGTAGCGTTGCTAATCTTCAAATAAGCACCGAAGCTGCATCAATACAAGTTTTATTAAAGACAGATACAAAATCAATTTAGGGTATCAATAGATTAGCATAAGCATATTCTTAGAGAAGTTTTAGGTAATTTAATCCAACTGACGAATAATGACAAACAGAAGGAGAAAAAGAAAAAATATTGCTAAACGTAAACTTTAAGCAAACGTGACATACAGTCGATTAAGCTGATATCTTTGATCCATTTATCTCGACTGAAGCATGAAATCTGGTTGTGTGCGAATAGATTACGAAGCAGTTAGGTCATGCTAAAAGAAAAGGAATACGGTTTTACGAAACACGGTGGTGCATAACGTGATAAACACGCATCTTACGAAGAACATCTCATTGATGCATATTTATTGGGTATTAGAGAAAAATATCTTTGGGATTAATGTCATCTTCCTTTATATTAGAATTACAGTTGTTAATATCCTTATAAATCTTCTAAGGACGAAATCAACATTTTACCACGGTTTACTTACGGACTCTGAAGGGATGTGCAAGAAGTTTCCGAATCGCTACAAACACTTTCTGGCGTATTTGTTACAGCTGTAACAAATAGCCTAAAAATTCTGATACGTAGGGACTGAACAACAAATAGTCTGAATATCTTAACTATATAATAAAGAATGTTAGAAAAGATTTGCTGCTTTTTATGAAAATGAGCTGAAATATATATCAATCATAGGTTTGTTCATTACTTTATATTTATTTACTGTAGTGGAATGTCCTTTTGTTGAAATGGTTTATTTATTGAATAAATAAATTCTGGGCTTGACCTTTACTCCTGATCTTAAATGGAACACGTACATCAAATCTGTTGCCAAGTCTGCTGGAAAAAATGGTGGGATCCTTCTATCGATCTAGTAGATATCTCACTGCTGATGCAATTCTATATCTATATAAGAGCTAGGTACGTCCAAGGATGGAATACTGTTGCTACATCTGGGCAGGAGCTGATGGAAAGGACTTGTCCTGCCTTGATATAGTTCAAAATAGACTTCGTAGTCTCGTAGGGGATATCCTTTTCTCTTCCCTGCAACCTCTATCTCACAGAAGAGATGTTGCGAGTTTGTCTCTGCTGTATCATTATTTTTATGGAAAGTGTTCGACTGAGCTTCAGTCTATGATCCCCCCTCGCCAAACTTTCACAAGAAACATTCGTCTTGCTGTAAACACTATCAATAATTCCTCCCACTCGTTATCTGTGCCTAAACCTAAACGTAGATCGCATGAATAAAGCTTCTTACTTGGAAGTACACGCCTGTGGAATTGTCTTCTGTTTTCCTGCTTTCCAGCTGACTACAATATTTTTTGTTGTATTTTTTACACGGTGGTCATCACTTATACAAGGCCCGGAAGCCACTCAGGGATAAGGGTTATTGCAAGTACAGTACATTAGTGTGGAGATTTAATGAAGTGTTTACTTAAGGATGCGGTTCATTAGGAATTTGTTAACGTTGGACTTGAATACATCCAAGTTGTAGTCAGGTGGGAAGCAGGCAGACGGAACAGAGTTCCACAGGCGTGCAGTTCTAAGAAAGAAGCTTTGTTCATGGAATCTACGTTTTGATTTAGGCACAGATAAAGAGTGGGGAAATATTTTTCACAGTGGATTCAGCTAGACGGGTGTTTTTCGTGAAAGATTGGCGAGGGGGACCAGAGATTGGAGTTCAGACGAGCACCTGCCATGGAAATAACGATAAAACAAGGATAGGCTCGCAATGTCTCTTCTGTGAGAGAGAGGTTGCAGGGTAGAGAAAAAGGCATCCCCCACTAAGCCACGAAGTCTATTTTGTACTCTGTCAAGGCAGGATATGCTGTTTTTAGTAGCTCCTGCCCAGATATGGCAGCAGTATTCCATCCTTGGACGTAATTGGCTTTTATATAGATAGAGAATTGCATCAGTAGTGAGATATCTTCTGGAACGGTAGAAGGATCCCACCATCTTTCCACCGACCTTGGCAACAGACTTGATGTACGTGTTCCATTTCAGATCAGGAGTAAAGGACAAACCCAGAAGCTTGTCAAAACATGGGGCTTCTCCTAGACGAGAGCCATCCATTTCAATTGATGCGAGATGGGGAGCAGAGCATTGATGATGCAAAGACAGGAGTTTGGTTTTAGATGCATTAAAGGTAACTAGCCACGTCTTCCCCCATTGAACCACACGCTCGAGATCAGACATAACACACAGGAGACTTATTGGTCTGCACCGAGAGGGAGATGACTTATCACCTGAATTCTTAAATACAGGGCATACTGATGAGGTTTTCCAGGGAGTCGGAAAGCATTTCTCCTTGAGGCAACGTTTAAACAGTTTCGTAAGTATGGGAGCAAGTTCTGATTAAAGCTTTTTTTAACACTATAATTGGGATGCCGTCAGGGCCAGTTGCTTTACTGAAATCAAGCTTCTTGATTAGCTTGGCGACCTCATGCACATGTTACCTAGCGTATTCTGTGTTATAGGAGGAAATATGGGGAGTTGATGGCCTTTGTCGCATAGGGTAGAATTAGCTGCAAAGTTCTTTGCAAATAGTTTGGCCTTGTCTGATGATGACTTCTGGTCCATTGATAATGGTTGGGATAGAACGCACACTTCTGCTCAGGATCCTATTTGTTATTTGCCAAAACTGGTGGGAACCAAGCCGCTGATCAGCTACTTTGGATTTAACAGACTGGGCATATAGCACTCTTGCATTTTTTATTACTCTTTTACAGTTGTTGCTGGCGTTCCTGAAAGCAGCTTTAGTCTAAGTGCATCTATTACGTTGGTAGTTATGGAAAAACTGATTTCTGTGCGCAATAGCAGCAGCACATTCTGGGGAGAACCACGGCTGGCTGTTAGGTTTTTGTTGGAATTTTTAGATGGTATGAATCGGTATATGCTTAAAATTAACCATTCTGTCAGATATGATACTATAGAGGGCACCTTTTTAAACATCGAATGCAGAGGTAAATCAGATATGAATGTACGGAACCTATCCCAGTCAGCCATATAGTATCGGTAAACAGTACGGTGGATAGGTACGTCTGGGGACTTATTACATTTCATTTTTATCTTAACTGATACGACAGAGTGGTCGAAGGATCCTAGAGGAGAAAAAGGTCTAGGAGGCTTGCATATTGACCGGTAGTATCGGGCACACGGTGAATTCGCGAATAATCTGATAGGTCATAAGCAATGACAAAATCATGACAAACCCTCCCCTCATCGTCTGTCTTATTTGAATCGATCAGCCATTCCACGTTATGGACGTTGAAGTAACCACAGATGTGGATGTAGATATGGTGGTCTTCAAGTCTAACGTAAACAAGTTCTTGATGAACCGTCCCACTTGTTAACAAATTTACTGAATTTGCATTACTAACGATTACTATATTGTCCAATTTCTACTGTACACTCTTTAACCCTTATACTCGAGTGGCCTCTTGGGCTTGATAAGTGGTGATACCTATGTAAAAAAATGACTCGAATGTTAAATTGATACTGTATTTTGGTCTAGTAAAGTTAATAATTAATCCATCGTACGACGTCAAGATTATTTCTATATTACAAGTGCCTACCTAATGTCATTTACATTAAGTACTAGTGTTGGGACATTTAATCAGTAGCGGAAATAAGCCGCGCGTGAGTTTCACCTCTTGTGCTGCATGCGAGATGACGGCACAAAAAATAGTGAAGAAATGATGAATATGAGAAGCGTGAAGGGCCAACGTTGCCTTCACATTTTCGCCAAGTTTCAGAAAAATCTAATGGATGGAGCTAAAGTTGTGTGATAAATAGTCATTTTTTGCAATCTTTGGGCATTTGTGGCCCATTTTGAGCTCCTGGAAAAGTCGAATACCAGTGAAAACGGACAATCGGGACAGTTTCACGCCTTAAGACATGTATATTTGAATTCAGCACCATAGAAAACTACTATATCGTATTCATATCAAGTTCTTGAGTAATCTGAAAAAAAAAAAAAAAAAAAAAAAAAAAAAAGCTCCAAAAAGCCATGTTTTTTACACTAAAAGTACCAGAGGGATGTGAATCATAATTTTGCCAGGGTCACCCAATACTGAATCTATTTTAAGAACAATGGCCTCCACATGTTGGCCAAGTGTCAGGAACATCTAATGGGTGGATCACACACTATGGGATAAACTGTGTCATTTTTGGCCATTTTGGGGCAATTTTGACCTCTTTTGAGCCCATGGGGACGCCGGACCCCAGTGTAAATGGATAACGATGCAGTTTCAGGTCTTAACATATGTATATTTGAGTTTACCACCATGAAAAAAAACACTATATTGTCAGACATATAAAGTTTTTGTTGAGAAATATGAAAAAAGAGCCACAAACGGGCGTTTTTAGGACTGAAAGTCCCCAGGGATGCAAACTAAAATTTTGCCAGGCTCACCCATACTGGATTTATATAAAAAATAATTGGCTCCACATTTTGGTTAAGTTTTTTTAAAAAATCTGATGGATGGATCAAAAGTTATGGGGCAAAATGTTTCATTTTGAGACATTTTTGACCTCTCGAGTCCCGGGGGGGGGACGCAACGGTAATTTTTGTAAAAAAATTTTTTTACTTCTAACATCTATTTAATGCAATAAAATTTGTGGCAAAATTTCCGGAAAAGCTAATGGATGATTATCTGGTATTAGTCCGCACGGACACCACTGAAATCATAGGTCCCTCTCTGATAAATCGGGGGGACCAAAAATCAGCTTTTTGGGGCGTCAGAATCGGTATCGGAAATAATCAAGCCTATTTTTCGTTGTCAAAACCGATCCCTTCCATTATCTTTATTGGATGTTGGTTTAAGAAACATCTTCCATTGCTTGTAGTAATAAAAGAATAACTATTTATTGATTTAAACTTCCAGTAAAACTAAAATATGTTGTTTATACGTTTCAAGAAATATAGGTACATTTATGACGTGTTTATACAGCAATCAAGACAAAATAACCATAGTATATTTAATTTTTAAAGAATCGGAATCTGTAATTGTATGAGAATCGGAAGAAATATTGGAATCGTCCGATCACCATTAAGTACACACAATCTCCAATTGATCTACCGGCCTCATTAAAAAAGAAATATTTGCTCAAAATGTGTTGCAACAGAACTCAAATTCACCTTTGAACCTACATCGTCACCATGGCGAAAACAAGCTTTCTAGAACGGTGTAGAGAGGAGCACAGATCTTTAGGACCCGCATCAGCAATCTTAAAACAAAATGCTCTAACATGTCGTGAATGTGGGAGTGAGCCGGGCTGCATAACAGACGCTGCAATTATACAATGGACTGATCCTAAGAGCAAAACCCTATTGTCCGAGGAGAACGACAAATGGTAATAATACTGTTGCAGTTTGTCAGACTCCGACACCTTCCCAAGTATGGGAGGATTAAATATATTAAATGAAAGATAAGAACTAAAAGTTATAACTTCATTATATCATCAGAAAAATAAAGAGAATTAAAAGGGGGAAATTAAAATAAGTCTCTTTACACCATGGCATCTCAAAGTTAAATGCTTGTGTCCCAAAAGACGAGAAATCCTAGAATTATACAGAATATAATGATGAAAAAAATGGCTTTATAGCATTCAGGCATATTGAATTAATGGGAATATTAGTTTCAAAATCAGTTAATTATAGGCTAAATCACAAATTGATCTATATTCGCTTATATATATATATATATATATATATATATATATATATATATATATATATATATTTTCTTACTCGTCCGTCGAAGTCGACGATGACCAAGGTATCAATCAGTTCGGCATCGGGGTTCGGTGGGTCCTGAGATGGCTGATGAGGCCAATCCGTGCTCGGCAGACTCTTCCACACTCTGGACACGTGAAGGCAGTATCGGCAGGCTGTGAACCGGCAGGACTCTCCCTCCTCTTGCGCTTCTGCTGGTCGTGGGTCATGCGTTGATCCTCTGCCTTGTCGGCTCCCAGGCTGATGGCGCAATGCTAGGCAGAACGTTCCGCAGCGCGACTCTCCCAAGACTGGGGGTTGATGTCAAAGTGTTTGAGGGATGTCTTTTGGCATCCTGCAGTCCGCTTTCCCTGGCTGAGTTCCCCATAGAAGAGTTGTTTGGGGATTCGGTCGTCAGGCATGCGATAGACATGGCCTGCCCACCGGCGCTGGGTTTTGTGGATTATGGTGTTGATGGTATGGAGCCCCGCGCGCTTCAGGAATTCTGTCTTGCCAGCGGATGTTGAGAAGATTACGGAGGCATCAGAGGTGGAAGCCATTCAGCTGTTTTTCATGTCTTTTATATGGCGTCCAAGTTTCACAGCCGTAGAGTAGGGTTGTCAGGACGACTGCTCGGTATACTTCCAGTTTGGTTGCGAGTGTAATGCCTCTCCTCTTCCACACAGTGTATTCCAAATGCACTGCTCGCTGTGGAGTTCCTATGGTTAACCTCCATGTCAATGTTGGCGGTGCGGGAAAGGGTGCTGCCAAGGTAGGTGAATTGCTCCACAGCATTAATCTTCTGATTTTTGACAGTGATACCGGGTTCGTGGTATGCATCTCCTGGGGCGGGTTGGTACATAACTTCTGTCTTTGTATTGATGTTGAGACCAAAGTTGTCACAACTGGTGGAGAATCCGTCCATTTGACGTTGCATCTCTATCTCATTTGGGGCATTAAGGGCGCAGTCGTCGGCAAAGAGAAGGTATCTGATGATGGTTTCCCTCACTCTCGTGACTGCCTGCATTCGCCTGATGTTAAACAATTTCCCGTCACATCTGTACTTGATGTCAATGCCAGAGTGATTGTCTTTGAAAGCGTCCTGGAACATAGCAGAGAAAACCATGCTGAAGTGCGTCGGGGCTAAGACACAGCCCTGCTTGACTCCGTTGTTCATCCAGGACACGGGCGGTCACGCCCTCGTGGAACTGCCTGACAATGGCGATGAACCTGTCTGGACAACCAAATTTGTCCATGATCCGCCAGAGGCCATTTCGGCAAACAGTGTCGAAGGCCTTGGTCAGGTCAACAAACGTGGTGCAGAGGCTCCGGTGCTGCTGCTCGACACTGCTCCTGCAGTTGGCGTGCAGCAAAGATCATATCAGTCGTCCTGCGGCCCTCTCGAAAGCCACACTGGCTCTCGGGAAGATGACCATCTTCAAGACGCACTAGCAGGCGGTTGAAAAGGACGCGGGCCAGGATCTTCCCAGCGATGGAGAGAAGTGATATCCCGCGGTGGTTGTCACATGACTGACGATTTCCCTTGCGTTTGTAAATGTGAACAATAGTAGCATCACGAAAATCTTGGGTAGTTCTTCACTCTCCCACATGGAATGGAAGAGTTCTGTCAGTCTTACAAGCAGTGTAGGTCCACCAGATTTGTATACTTCTGCTGGAATTGAGTCGGGGCCAGGGGCCTTCCCAGAGGTAAGTTGATTGATGGCTTTGCTTACTTCCTCTGACGAGGGTGGAATGTCGAGCTCCTCGTTGATAGGCTCCTGGCATAGTCGGTCTATGGCTTCATTGTTGATGGAAGATGGCCGGTTTAGAACGCTGTTAAAGTGCTCTGTCCATCTCTCAAGGATCTGCTTTTTGTCATTCAAGAGAGTTGTTCCATCAGAGCTAAGCAGGGGGGAGGAGCTAGAGGACTGGAGACCTTAGACAGCCCTCAGCGCATCGTAAAACTTCCTCATATCATGGCTATTGGCATGCTCCTGGATCTCATCTGCTTTGATGCTGAGCCAGCCATCTTGCATGGAGCGGAGTCTGGCCTACACCTTGCTTCGGATGTTGAAGGCAGCTTTCTTTGCGAAGCACTTGGGGTCACTCTGATGTGCATGGAGAAGTTGGAGTTTCTCCTCTAGGAGGGGGTTGAAACTCGGTCATTTTCATGAAACCAGTCTTGGTGCTTCTTTTTC
>NC_136490.1:49468667-49481167 GCF_053919585.1 Euprymna scolopes | reverse complement strand
TACGCATATATATATATTGTATATACGCATATCTATATTATATATACGCACATATATCATATATACGCACATATATTATATATACACATATATATTATATATACACATATATATTATATATACACATATATATTATATATACACATATATATTATATATACGCATATATATATATAGTCATATATATATATAGTCATATATATATATATTATATATGCTTATATATATTATATATACTAATATATATTATATATACTAATATATATTATATATACTAATATATATTATATATACTAATATATATTATATATACTAATATATATTATATATACTAATATATATTATATATACGCATATATATAATATATATACACATATATGTGTATATATTATATTTATATTATATATATACACACATATAATATATATACACACATAATATATATACACACGTAATATATATACACACACGTAATATATATACACACACGTGTATATATATATATATGTATATATATATACAGGTGTGCGTGTTTTACTACAGATGAATTGGATTAATTCTTGATGGAGTCTATGTATTATAGCGATTAATGTAAACCGTCCTATGGTTACTTTATCACTGGACTGTTAGGGGACAGCAAGAGGGAGATAAAAGCAAATGTTATCAATGGCGTATAGTATAACACGTGTCAAGCATGAAGATCAAAAGATTTAATAAGATTACGGATAGATGGGAAATTTTAGCAGCTGTTAGCAAATTCCTGCGCAATCACAATAACAAAAGTTTAAAGAAATTATTTTTAAAAAATGATAATAGTTGCAGCTATTGTGTGTAATAAACAGCAAAATGTAAATAACATTAATAAGCTTTAATTCGTCTGTATTGTATATAATATATAGTATATTGTATAGTATACCATATAAACATCTATCATCTACATGTTTCGTGTGATATAAAATGTTATATTATATACTGAGGATAGCGTAATAGATACTTTATGAAAATTAAGTTTTCTCAAACGGTTATTTTACTCCGTACATCCAAGCTTCATAGACAATTATTTCGCGCGCATTACTTCTTAAGTTCTAAGTTTTCTGTAATTGCTTAGTGATTTCAATACAAGAAGAGACGTACATAACACTCAGTGATGAACACAAACGTCCACTTTTATTACTTACAAAGGAATACGGCAGCGTCCATTAGAGTCACTTTTGCATATTACGGCGTATCTTCGATAACTAGCTTGTTTATAAAGAACTGTTCTCTATAGTATCAGAAATAACGGGATGGTTAACTGTTGGTATAGACCATCAAGAAACTCCAGCTAAAACTTGAGATTAACTTTAGAATGTACCGTTGCCATTGCGTATAAAAACTATTTCCATTGCCTTCAGGACTGCCACTAATAACTTTAAAGAGTAATGAATAATGCAATATATTCGTATGCCCATTCAGACAAACAAACGTAACTGAGAAGCGGCTTGATTCCAACCAGTTTTAGCGAATAACAAGCAGGGTCCTGAACACAAACCTCGTCTATCCCACCAATCAGAAATGGACCCGAGGTAATTCGTCGGCATCCGACAAAGCAAAACTGTGCCAAAAAATTTTCAGCAAATTCTACCCTTTGAGACCAGGACTACTACTCTCTGTATTTTCTCCTGTGACTGAAAATACGCTCGGCGACAGAAAAATATGTGTACGTGGTGTTGCCAAGCTCATAAAAAAAACTTGATTCCAGTAAAGAAACTGTTTTCGACGACATTCCAACCATAGAACTAAAAAACCTCCACTGCTAATACCTCATATACTTACAAAGCGTTTTAACCGTTGTTTTAAGAGAAAATACTTCCAAAACCTTTGAAAACTTTATCAATTTGCTTCGTATTTAAAAATTCTGGTGATTGGTCATTTGCTTCTTAGTTCAAACTAATCAGTCTCCTGTTATGAATCAGTTGGTGGAATTTGTGATTAATAGAGAAGTTGTCGAACCTATCAGCAAAAGTAACCTACTCAGTGACATGCAATATTGATTCCGTTCTGCTAGATAGATCAACAGCTGGTGTTCTTACTGTAATATAACGCAGAATTTGTTAATCCCTCGACGAGGACTTAGTTTCCAGAGCAATAGCTTTTCACATATGAAAGGTTTGGATAAGTAGGGCATAAAAGTGTACTTCACAAGATTGAGGGCGAGCTAATACTTGAAAATGCCCATAAATTAGTAAACGCGTTCTCTTTGATTAGTTTTTAAGATAGTCATGCATAAGCAGAAATCAGATGATCATACTATCAACGCTGGCGTACCTCTAGGTTCTATTCTTGGCTCAACTCTCTTCCTGATCCCCAATGATAATCCAGATCACATTCCTAAATTATTCAGATATTTATGCGGACGATACCACAATTTATGGAAACACATTAAAAGCAGGCAATGGCCAAGGTATGTCTGCTTCTCACTATTCTGATTTTCAGTACGTGAGGCAATAGGAACAGGTCGCTCGTTAATTTTAATGCATCTAAATCCAAGTTTCCATCTTTTCCTTATCAATGCTCTGACCCCCATCTGTCCCCTAATTTAACTAAATGCCTCTCCTCTTCTCTTGGGAAAGAACTAAGTCTAAAAAAGCTTCCGGGACTGCCCTCCCCCCCTGACGTTAAATCGAACGCATTCATCAAAACTTGCCTAGATCGCTGGTCAATTGTACCGATCCAGTATACACCTCACTGCAGGTACAATGCTTTACAGGTATAAGAGCCAAGTACATCTAGAAGTGAAGTACATTTAGAGCATTTATGCTGGAGCTGCCTGGCAAGTCTTATCCTGTCTAGATTGAAGTCAAAACTGGCTTTGAAACTTAGTGATGCTCTTTTTCATTATATTCAAACTCTTTCACACAGAAGAGATGTTGTCTGTCTCTGCTCTATCTTTATTTTCTATGGCACGTGCTTGTCTGATCTCCAATGTATGCTCCCTTGCTAACCATTTACAAAAACATTGGGCAGCTACAATCATTATCACCAATTTACCGCGATTTATCTGTGCTTTATCTAAACGCACATTCCATAAAACTTCTTTCCTCCAACTGTTCCGCTTGCGGAACAATGTTCCATTGCTATGCTTCCTGGATGATTGCAGTATAATAGCCTTCAAGTAAACAAAATCTTTAAAAAAAACAACATTTTTTTAAAATAAACCAATTCTATCCCATCTACCATTAACGATTACTACACTACCACCTCATATTCATGCACTCTTATCCTCAAGTGCTATTCGGGATTTGAGATGTTGTGACTCCCTTAAACATATTTATCTTTATAATAGGAATATGCACTAGTATTTGTGGCATTAAAATCCCTTTAATATTACTGTTTTGTTTTTTATTACATTTTCAGCCCAAACAAGACAAATTACCATTTTGGTATAGGGGGCTACTATCAGGGGCAACAACTACTGGGGTACTATGTTGGGATTTGGGTAGCAAGATGTCGGTTCAAGTTACACTTGAACTTCTGCACGTCAGTACTGTTGGGGAAGCAGGGACCTGGAATGGAATTCCAAAGTCTAGCGGTTCTGGGGAAGAAACTATTGGAGTAGAAAGATCTTTTACATCTAGGGATTTCTACAGTGTGGGGGTGGGATTTAGCAGCCTGTCGGGTTTGTCGAGGGTGCTCACGTCGTGGGGGCACAAGTGATTGCAGTTCGTCAGAGCATTCACCACTAAAATACTTGTATAACAGGCAGAGGGATGCAACATTTCGTCGATGGGACAGAGGCTGACGCTTAGATGCCAGTTCAGGGCCTATCAGGTTTGCGACTTTTGAACCTTGTCAAGGAGCGAGAGACTAGTAGTAGATGCACCAGCCCAAATGTGACAGCAATACTCCATACATGGACGAATGGTGGCCTTATAGAGGTACAGGATACTTTCGGGTGTTAGTAGTTGTCTAGCACGGTAGAGAGAGCCTACCTTTCTTGCAGCGGCCCTGGCAATGCCTTCAATGTAATTGTTCCAACTCATGTTTCTTGTGAACGTTAGGACAAGGAGTTTGAAATATGTACTTTCAGATAAAGAGTTACATGTATTATTAACAAAATGCCTTAATTAATCCGAGATAGCGTGTTTCTCCAATATTTATTTATTTTTTTATATGAAATTGCTATATAGTTTTTAATTTATTTAAATTAACTTTATGAAGATATCAATAACTATTCTAATTTGATATAACAGATTATCTACTCTTAGGTTGGTATTGGTCTTTAAATCCTTTTCATATATGATAGATTAATTTTCCTGATTAATATTACATTGTTTCTCGCGTTTGTGAATTCAGTTCTTTACTTTGTTTAAAAATTGAAACAAAAAAAATATCTTCGCTTTTATGTAAAAAAGTAATTATGATAATGCACTTTCGACTTTATGAAATGTTTCAATTCTTTCCATGTATAAATGCAATATTACAGAACGCTACATTTCTTATTTATAGTCAATTAGAAGATGCATTCGAATACTGATGAGGTTTATGATGGAACGTATTTGTGGTTTCCTCATTTTTCCGGTCAATGAAGACTGATGTATAATATTTCTTCAGCGTCGTATAAATGTTAATATGATTGCATAGTATTGTATAACACAAGAGTTATTAATTAACCAGTATAACTCTAGTGCATTCAAAAACAATTTTATACACAAAGATGTTTCTACCCACATTGCAAATATCTATATATCTATAAAAGTGAAAATGTCCATTTTCTTACCGAATTTCTGTCAATTTTCAGTCTATGGACTCGAGATTTAATCTAAGGATTATCGATATTTGGGAAAAAATTTTTTATCGGTTTTCGGTTACAAATGGGGCAGTCAATGGGTCAAAGTTTAACGATTTTACCTTGAAAACTTTTCACGACACAGCCGCCAATTTTGGATCTAAACACTTAAAGTTTTACATATAATTTCCGTGAACATGGATCAAACTTTTAAACTTTATTTGCGCTCAAAACAATGAATATTAAGGAGTGAGAATAGAATGAAGGTCAAAGTTAAAAACATTTGAGCTCTCAGCCAATTTTTGGTCTGAACATTTAAAATTTTAAAGTGTATGCAGACATAGGGCAAGCTTTTCAATCGGTTTTTGGCCGAAAATGTAGCTGCCAATAGGTCAAAGTAAAAAGAATATGACCTTTGCCGCCTTTAGCAACTATTTATCCAAATCTAAAAATTTTCGATTTTGCATAAAGAGTATTCAGATATGCAGCAAGCTTTTTAATATTTTGGGCACAAATTCGGCTACCAAGAGGTCAAAGCTAAAAGATTTGATCCTCGCAGACTACCAAACTTTTCCCCCAATGTTGTGTATAAACACTTCAAATTTTAGATGTAGGTTACATGGACAGGAGTCAAACCTTTTAATATATATATATTTATATATATATATATATATATACTAGCAGGGGTGCCCGGCGTTGCTCGGGTGTTTGGAGGTGTATGCTGTGCAAAAAAAAGCAAAAAAAAAACAAAAAAAAATGGTTAATTTTTTAAAACTTTGACCCCTTAAAATTTATTGTTTCGGGCTCAAATCACTTTATTAAGTTAGATCCAGGTTCAAGGAACCTATAAAATTTCAAGTGTCTAGACCCAAAATTGTCGGAGGAGTTTGGTAGAGTTCTTAAAGGTCAAATCGTTGAAATTTGACCCCTTAATAGCCAAATTTCTGGCTGACACCCGTCACATCGATTTTCCCAAATCTCAGTACCCGGTATTTCAAATTTTGAGTCTATAGACTAAAAATTGACAGAGTTATTGCGTAGGGAAATGTACACATAGACGGACACAGACACACAGACACGTTCACTTATATATATATATATATATATATATATATATATATATATATTTATACACACACACAAAGTTATGAACAGTACATAGGGCCTGAGCAAAGCTTTGCTGAACTGCTAGTACACAGTTATATCTGGAAAACTACTACTCTCCGCCAAGGTACAGAGATTGTCTTATTCATCATAGTAAAAACCTGGTAACGTCGTAATGTTAAAAGAAATTGTGTAGGAAAAGCCAAGGCAAACAAATCCCCCCAAATGTTAATATCTGAGCAGCGTCGATAATGTCTCGTGAAAAGAGAAGTAAACAAAAACAACCATAGTAAACAAAAGCGAAAATATAACAATCGAGTCTATTCGTGTGCAATATTTGTTTGTTTAGGCTTGGGAAAAGTGCATAAAATAATATAGTTAACGAAGTTATATATGTAGAAAAAAAACTGCACTTGGGTTGTTTTCAATTTAAACGATAGCAGGTTGTGGTGAGTGCAGCCGCGTTTAATAAAGTTTAGCGTGTTTGTTCATGTAAGATGTGTAATCCCGAATAAGAAATTTTTCAAGTAGAAGCCAATTAGAATGGCCAAAACTGAATGAATATTTTTTGTAGAGGGGAAACAAACGTAATGTTTTCTGTATAGGTTTATAAGACACTTACACAGGTAGACAAGTATATATCTATAATATAAAGCTGAATGTGTGTGTCTGGTCACAAATAGTCTCCTATATGGTTGACTATTTTTAAAAACTGATTACATATGATAGATGTATCAAGACACAGGAATGGGTATGTTTGATCTAGCAGAACGGTGGTTCATTAAAATTGTGGGGGCTTCGTTCACGCCTGCTCCACAAAGTATGGAAATAATAAATTTTTAAGTTTAAAAAAAAAAAAAACATTTACAAGTGATGTACCTAAGAATACTTTGATAAGAATGTTTTAACTTAAATAAGGATGGTATAATAAAATTGTGGGGTCTGCGTTCGCTCCTGGTCTCCATGGAATAGAAACAGGTTCTCACTTTAATAAAGACTTGTCATATCTATCTGCGTAAGTATACTTTGATAATTATTTTTTCAGTTTGAAGAAATATGGTACAATAAAATTATGGTATGTTGGTTCGCACCTGACCTCCATAGAATGGAAATATGTCACAAAGTTTAACAAGGTTTTTTAATATAGATCCACAGAATATTGTGATACGTGTTTAAGTGTGAACAGGTATGGCATAATAAATTATGGGGCTTATCTATTTCATTTTTACTTTCATCATATTTTGCTTTGGTTTTGATACCCTCAAATTCGAAGCTATCTCTTTACAACCCTTCCTTTTCATAACCTATCATACTTTCATGAATCAGCGTCCATTACATTTGGTGCAACAGAGGATCAAACGATACATATATTGCATAATATATGGTTTTTACCATTACGTTCTAAAATCCCTACATTTTATTCGTAATAAAAAATTATACGATTACATTGCATGCATATTATAGGAAGTAAACCATTACATTGCATGCATATTATAGGAAGTAAACCATTACATTGCATGCATATTATAGGAAGTAAACCATTACATTGCATGCATATTATAGGAAGTAAACCATTACATTGCATGCATATTATAGGAAGTAAACCATTACATTGCATGCATATTATAGGAAGTAAACCATTACATTGCATGCATATTATAGGAAGTAAACCATTACATTGCATGCATATTATAGGAAGTAAACCATTACATTGCATGCATATTATAGGAAGTAAACCATTACATTGCATGCATATTATATGAAGTAAACCATTACATTGCATGCATATTATAGGAAGTAAACCATTACATTGCATGCATATTATAGGAAGTAAACCATTACATTGCATGCATATTATAGGAAGTAAACCATTACATTGCATGCATATTATAGGAAGTAAACCATTACATTGCATGCATATTATAGGAAGTAAACCATTACATTGCATGCATATTATAGGAAGTAAACCATTACATTGCATGCATATTATAGGAAGTAAACCATTACATTGCATGCATATTATAGGAAGTAAACCATTACATTGCATGCATATTATAGGAAGTAAACCATTACATTGCATGCATATTATAGGAAGTAAACCATTACATTGCATGCATATTATAGGAAGTAAACCATTACATTGCATGCATATTATAGGAAGTAAACCATTACATTGCATGCATATTATGGGAAGTAAACCATTACATTTCATGTGTAATATGGGAAGTAAACCATTACATTTCATGTGTAATATGGGAAGTAAACCATTACATTTCATGTGTAATATGGGAAGTAAACCATTACATTTCATGTGTAATATGGGAAGTAAACCATTACATTTCATGTGTAATATGGGAAGTAAACCATTACATTTCATGTGTAATATGGGAAGTAAACCATTACATTTCATGTGTAATATGGGAAGTAAACCATTACATTTCATGTGTAATATGGGAAGTAAACCATTACATTTCATGTGTAATATGGGAAGTAAACCATTACATTTCATGTGTAATATGGGAAGTAAACCATTACATTTCATGTGTAATATGGGAAGTAAACCATTACATTTCATGTGTAATATGGGAAGTAAACCATTACATTTCATGTGTAATATGGGAAGTAAACCATTACATTTCATGTGTAATATGGGAAGTAAACCATTACATTTCATGTGTAATATGGGAAGTAAACCATTACATTTCATGTGTAATATGGGAAGTAAACCATTACATTTCATGTGTAATATGGGAAGTAAACCATTACATTTCATGTGTAATATGGGAAGTAAACCATTACATTTCATGTGTAATATGGGAAGTAAACCATTACATTTCATGTGTAATATGGGAAGTAAACCATTACATTTCATGTGTAATATGGGAAGTAAACCATTACATTTCATGTGTAATATGGGAAGTAAACCATTACATTTCATGTGTAATATGGGAAGTAAACCATTACATTTCATGTGTAATATGGGAAGTAAACCATTACATTTCATGTGTAATATGGGAAGTAAACCATTACATTTCATGTGTAATATAGGAAGTAAACCATTACATTTCATGTGTAATATGGGAAGTAAACCGTTACATTTCATGTGTAATATGGGAAGAAAACCGTTACATTTCATGTGTAATATGGGAAGTAAACCGTTACATTTCATGTGTAATATGGGAAGTAAACCGTTACATTTCATGTGTTATATGGGAAGTAAACCATTACATTTCATGTGTAATATAGGGAAGTAAACCATTGCATTTCATGTGTAATATAGGGAAGTAAACCATTGCATTTCATGTGTAATATGGGAAGTAACCAGTTACATTTCATGTGAGATATGGGATGTAAACGATTTCATGTATAATATGGGATGTAAACGATTTCATGTATAATATGGGATGTAAACGATTTCATGTATAATATGGGATGTAAACGATTTCATGTATAATATGGGATGTAAACGATTTCATGTATAATATGGGATGTAAACGATTTCATGTATAATATGGGATGTAAACGATTTCATGTATAATATGGGATGTAAACGATTTCATGTATAATATGGGATGTAAACGATTTCATGTATAATATGGGATGTAAACGATTTCATGTATAATATGGGATGTAAACGATTTCATGTATAATATGGGATGTAAACGATTTCATGTATAATATGGGATGTAAACGATTTCATGTATAATATGGGATGTAAACGATTTCATGTATAATATGGGATGTAAACGATTTCATGTATAATATGGGATGTAAACGATTTCATGTATAATATGGGATGTAAACGATTTCATGTATAATATGGGATGTAAACGATTTCATGTATAATATGGGATGTAAACGATTTCATGTATAATATGGGATGTAAACGATTTCATGTATAATATGGGATGTAAACGATTACATTTTATCCACAATATATGTGATATATACGATGACATGCCATTTTATTCGTATCATATATCGGATGTAAACTGTTACATTTTATTTATAATATATGTGATATAAACGATTACATTTCATTTATAATATATGCGATATAAACGATTACATTTCATTCATAATAGATGTGATCGACAGTTCTGCTCAAGTCAAGCCGTTCCCACAACGGTGTTTTTAATATCTGCTTGTATTTGTTTCGTGTCCAGCTCTCTCAACGACAACATTTTCTAAACCTTTTCATTGTCAGGATAGCACTTAGTTAAATTCTCAACACGTAATTTATAGTCGCTGTCGTTGCCTACGTGGCTCCTATTTGTTTTTGTTTTTTTTCCTTTATCTGCCTCCGCTGTAAAATTAGCTCACGCACTTGCTAGAAATAAACATGTCTCCGTTGCATCCTTACACCACTAGTAGACTCTTCTATTGCAAAATGTTACATTATGGGCATGTGTATACATAAATTATTATTTATTGTAGAGGATAATCATACTTGTTTAAAAATACTTTTTAATTTTAGAATATATTCTCGATAATACCTTGGGCAAAATAAGTAGCTTAGTTTTCTATTTGTTAAAATATAAATTTACAGGTTGGCCTAGTTCAAACCTCTATATATTCCTCCCCACAAAAACCAATAATAAAAAAATAATGAAAAGACTTGTTATACATCCAATTGCATTATGTAATATAATACATATTAAGAAAAATTCATGCTGGCACAAGCGTTAGTCCTATGTATTTTTATTTGTAAACTCTTCAAGTATTTAACTTTAAAGTTATGGATAAATATCTCATTAAATTTGACTTAACTTCGAGGTAATGCCACAGAATCTGACATGCATCGACTAGAGAAAAAAATAATATGAATTATTCGTCTATGTATGGCTCTATTTATTGGGCAGCTATGTTGATAGTTTATACCATTTAACAGGTTATTTAGATAAAAATAGTAATATATTGTGGTCGTAGCAATAGACTACTATTTGGCGAATTCAATTTTTATGGTTCATTGTCTTCAACGAGTTTCATTTTATTGAGGAATAATATTTGCTTTTATTGGAAGGCTCTAACAAGAGTTGAAGCTTTAAGAAAGTACGAAAAGTCCTAATTCCATTACGAAACCCAATTACGTTTAGTAGAAAATAATTCCTGTGGCACGCTGATAAATTAGTCAAATAGTCAAGAAATAGTGCTGCGAAGAGAGAAAACGGTCGGAAGTTAACCAAAGACGCTGAGATAAATAGACGTGGACATAATCGTTACGAGTGTGCTTATTAATGGAGTTGGTCGTTTCAAAGTTTTACAGAGATATGATTTTGTTCAGCACAGTGGTCGTAAATATTTCTTCAACAAGCACATAAACACGTGAAAGGACACATTCGTTTCGCACTTTGGCCTTCAAACGGATTATCATTCAGTAATTCTCTCCAGTTCACGTTTGCATGAGGTAGTCAAGAAAGTTCTTACAGAATTTTTTAGTTTGTTTTCAAATGATGTATTTTCAAATGAGTTTTCGTTATAATACCTTCATTTCACATATCATTCTAAAGCGCGTTTTCTGCTCTAATCGTTTAAATTATAATCGCTATAAAAAAAACTATCTTTCAGAACGTTAAATAACATTGAATACACGAGTAAAAAAAGAAGCAAATTTGCACAATTTTCTTAATTCAATACAAGCTAGGCCGAAGGGTTGCTGAGAACTCCCGATATCAACGATGCATTTGACCGAAAATCTACTATTGAACTCACATCACTATAGTGGTTTAAGAAATTACATGGCGGCGACGAGAGTCTTGAAGATGGTGAGCGCAATCAGCTATCAGATGTTGACAGCGATCAATTTAGAACCTTAGACGAAGCCACTCCATACAAAACTGTTCAAGAACTTGCTTCGGGATTAAACATAACATATGTCGATTTACAACCACTGAAGAGAAATTGGAAAGACAAAACGTTGATAGGGTGTTCACGAATTGAACAAACTCCAAAAGTTCCGTTATTAAATCTCATCTTTCTCTTCTGCTCAACAAAGACAACCCGTTTCTCAACTAGGTTGTGAGCTGCGATAGTTTCTTTACGACAAAAGGTTATGTTGTTAGATAGTCTGCGACCTATCTCATCCATAAATTTTTAGAATCCAGGCGAAATCATTCCGGAAAAGTACTGTCAACAAATGGATTAAATGCATCATAATCTTCGACAACACCACCCTGCATAAGTCATCAAAATAGGCGCAATTATAATCCACGACTATTCAAGACTGCACATTACTAAACGTAAACTGCAAAAGTTGAACGAATTCAGCTACAAAACTGCCTCATCCGCTATACTCCCCAGACATCTCGCCTAAAGGCTGCCACTTTTTCAAGCATCTCGACAATTCTGCGTGTGAAATACGTAAGAAACCTAAAGACTATAAAATAAAAACCTTCAGCGACTTCATCGTCACTAGAACGCAAGATTTTAATTTAAGTTAGTAACATAAATACACTTGCTTTGCACTGGCAAAAGCATGTTGATTCTGATGAATACATTTCGGCTTGAACCGAGATGTTTTTATCTAAATTTAAAAGTTAGGTGCTAATGCACTTACTGACCCGCGCTATTTTTAAAATCGTATTTCAAGTTTAAAGTTTTGTTTCACTTGTAAGGATGTAGTACAGA
>NC_136490.1:49331167-49461167 GCF_053919585.1 Euprymna scolopes | reverse complement strand
AATATATTAATGCGGGCGGGCTGCTAGCATGAATATAAAATCCCGCCCGGAAAGATATTAATGGATTTAGCTTTTAAATGATACAAACTTCATCTTGTAACCATTCATATATGACTTAAAATAAACCTTAATCTTCTGCTTCTATTTTCATAATATGTGCTTTTAATTTGAATGCATGTACAGACAATACGTGTACAGTTTTTGCTAATTAATCGCAATTAAAATTTGGCACCGATTTCAACTGTTCATTATCGCGGTAGCTTGTTCATTAAAAGAAAATAAATAACTGCTGAATGTTGCACGAACAGCGATCAACTTTACACTGTACCTGATATATATCTAGTAGTAAACCTCAATTAAAAAAAAAAATCCTGAATTTCAAAGTCCGGACTTTGTTTTACATGTATTGTGTAAAGAAACATTTGACACGCACTTAAACTAAAATTCATAGAAAAGTCTTATTTTTGATCTTTAAGGAAATATTCAGAAATCATATTTCACAACCATATTTACGTACGTATCTTTTATGCCAATGTATACACATACACGCATACTATACATATACAATATTTTACAAAAATTGTGTCTAAGGTGGTCTTATTTTTAATATTATGCCTTAGTAAATTGTACATAATTCCCAGAAATATTTGCCCTAGAACAGATGCTTGTAATATTAAACCATATGACAAAACTATAGATATACGTTTACGCTAACAAGACATGTGGTCAAGTAATATGGTTCTGCAAAATACCAAATATTTATCACCAGATTCGAAATAAAGATTTCAATATTCAATTTGTATGAAAGAGAGAAGTCAAACACACCGGAATTAAGAAGTAAGAGTTAACATGTTTACGTACAGATAGTACAACTATATGAATATAAATACAAAACGGGGAAATTAATATAGAAATGTTAATATAACAATATAAAGCTGAAAATCTATGTTACTTTTTTGAAATTAAATAAAACATGCCATTCACTTCAGGGAAGCTGAGCCGGATTTTTCTGACGGATTCGTTTATTTTACGACACATCAACCCTTCTACGTTATGTAATGACGAAACTAGTTTAGAGATCAACACCTTATATCTCGAGTATTTTTTTATCTTTGACTATTTATTCATCGAATTTTACTTTTATTTTATTTTGTAGAGGATCATGATCTTTTTGTTGAAAAAAAAAATAGGAAGAAATAATTCTCTTGTACCATGCAATCACGAAGAAACTGAAATAGTGTAGTAGTTCATGAGCTTGATTGGATGGGATAGTAATTTTTTCCTGATTCCAAAGGTTCGGAAGAATGCTTTGCTATATATATATATGTATATCTAGGGTGATCGCTAGAAAAGCGGCGAATTTGTCAAACAACGATTTATTTTTACAAAGTTTTTCAAAGACAAATGTTATATTATACTCAAAATGTCATCCGTGCACTTCACTACAGAAAACAACGATTTGTTTTTACAACACTCGCACGGCACCAATCAAAAATAGCAATCACGCATTTTGTTCATGACTTAAGCTGACCTTCAAATTTTCTGCTTTTCTAGCGACCACTCTCTCTCTCTCTATATATATATATTCTTATTTCGGTTTGTGTACGATAAGGTGTCCTGAGTTTTGTGAGACGTGAAAGGTTAGTCTCTGCACAGTGCAAACTATGCATTTCTATGTCAAGTTAAGAAATTCTTGCCAATTATTTTCCTCTTCTAAAGTATAACTCTTCATCAGTGGTCAGGTATGTTGCATAGCTATGTCATTTGGCAGAAATCAGCGTCAGGATCAGACGTTTTCCGGAAGTCTATTTCTGCCTGTTACAAGTAAATACTTCTGGAGTAAAAGCAGGCATCAATAGAGTTAGCGTTGTAACGTTGTAATTACGACTTTCTTTCGTCTGTTCTAGATCACATTTTCCTGTTCGTATGCAAACACTAAGCTCCTCTTCAAGCAGAGAGTGAAAATATTTGTATATTGGCAGCTCATTAAGAAAGACTTCATGTAAAACAGCCAATACGGAGACGCAATCTTCTGAAGAAATCTGACTAGAATGAGAACAATCACTAACTAGAAAAACGGTTCATACATCTGCAGTGCAAATCTCAATCAGTTTAATTAAAAGATAGCCAAATTCGATGCACGTTTATTTTCAATTGACAGATCGAACTTTATTTCAGCGTATTGATCTACATACTTGATCGATCACACAAACTATTACAATGTTTGTCAAGTTTTGTGTATTAAGCTTTGTGTTCAGCGTGTGGTCCGTGAGATTCGCTATGATTTTTTTCCTTGCAAAATATGTAAAACTAGCCTGGGTGGCCAGCCTTGCCGAGAAAGCGTTGAGCAAAATATGTGGTAGTAGGCAGGCTGCGAACCCGTATCGCAAAAGAGAGAGAGAGGAGAAAAGAGAGAGAGAGAGGAGAAAAAAGAGAGAGAGAGAGGAGAAAAGAGAGAGAGAGAGAGGAGAAAAGAGAGAGAGAGAGAGGAGAAAAGAGAGAGAAAGAGAGGAGAAAAGAGAGAGAGAGAGAGGAGAAAAGAGAGAGAGAGAGAGGAGAAAAGAGAGAGAGAGGAGAAAAGAGAGAGAGAGGAGAAAAGAGAGAGAGAGGAGAAAAGAGAGAGAGAGAGGAGAAAAGAGAGAGAGAGAGGAGAAAAGAGAGAGAGAGGAGAAAAGAGAGAGAGAGAGGAGAAAAGAGAGAGAGAGAGGAGAAAAGAGAGAGAGAGAGGAGAAAAGAGAGAGAGAGAGGAGAAAAGAGAGAGAGAGAGAGGAGAAAAGAGAGAGAGAGAGAGGAGAAAAGAGAGAGAGAGAGAGGAGAAAAGAGAGAGAGAGGAGAAAAGAGAGAGAGAGAGAGAGAGGAGAAAAGAGAGAGAGAGAGAGAGAGGAGAAAAGAGAGAGAGAGAGAGAGAGGAGAAAAGAGAGAGAGAGAGAGAGAGGAGAAAAGAGAGAGAGAGAGAGAGAGGAGAAAAGAGAGAGAGAGAGAGAGAGGAGAAAAGAGAGAGAGAGAGAGGAGAAAAGAGAGAGAGAGAGAGGAGAAAAGAGAGAGAGAGAGAGGAGAAAAGAGAGAGAGAGAGAGGAGAAAAGAGAGAGAGAGAGAGGAGAAAAGAGAGAGAGAGAGAGGAGAAAAGAGAGAGAGAGAGAGGAGAAAAGAGAGAGAGAGAGGAGAAAAGAGAGAGAGAGAGGAGAAAAGAGAGAGAGAGAGGAGAAAAGAGAAAAAACGAAAGAGAAAAAACGAAAGAGAAAAAACGAAAGAGAAAAAACGAAAGAGAAAAAACGAAAGAGAAAAAACGAAAGAGAAAAAACGAAAGAGAAAAAACGAAAGAGAAAAAACGAAAGAGAAAAAACGAAAGAGAAAAAACGAAAGAGAAAAAACGAAAGAGAAAAAACGAAAGAGAAAAAACGAAAGAGAAAAAACGAAAGAGAAAAAACGAAAGAGAAAAAACGAAAGAGAAAAAACGAAAGAGAAAAAACGAAAGAGAAAAAACGAAAGAGAAAAAACGAAAGAGAAAAAACGAAAGAGAAAAAACGAAAGAGAAAAAACGAAAGAGAAAAAACGAAAGAGAAAAAACGAAAGAGAAAAAACGAAAGAGAAAAAACGAAAGAGAAAAAACGAAAGAGAAAAAACGAAAGAGAAAAAACGAAAGAGAAAAAACGAAAGAGAAAAAACGAAAGAGAAAAAACGAAAGAGAAAAAACGAAAGAAGAGGAAAAACGAAAGAAGAGGAAAAACGAAAGAAGAGGAAAAACGAAAGAAGAGGAAAAACGAAAGAAGAGGAAAAACGAAAGAAGAGGAAAAACGAAAGAAGAGGAAAAACGAAAGAAGAGGAAAAACGAAAGAAGAGGAAAAACGAAAGAAGAGGAAAAACGAAAGAAGAGGAAAAACGAAAGAAGAGGAAAAACGAAAGAAGAGGAAAAACGAAAGAAGAGGAAAAACGAAAGAACAGAGGAAAAACGAAAGAACAGAGGAAAAACGAAAGAACAGAGGAAAAACGAAAGAACAGAGGAAAAACGAAAGAACAGAGGAAAAACGAAAGAACAGAGGAAAAACGAAAGAACAGAGGAAAAACGAAAGAACAGAGGAAAAACGAAAGAACAGAGAAAAACGAAAGAACAGAGAAAAACGAAACAGACACGCGAAAGAACAGACACGCGAAAGAACAGACACGCGAAAGAACAGACACGCGAAAGAACAGACACGCGAAAGAACAGACACGCGAAAGAACAGACACGCGAAAGAACAGACACGCGAAAGAACAGACACGCGAAAGAACAGACAAGCGAAAGAACAGACAAGCGAAAGAACAGACAAGCGAAAGAACAGACAAGCGAAAGAACAGACAAACGAAAGAACAGACAAACGAAAGAAAAGACAAACGAAAGACAAACGAAAGACAAACGAAAGAAAAGAAAAACGAAAGACAAACGAAAGAAAAGAAAAACGAAAGAAAAAAGAAAGAAAAGAAAGAAAAAAGAAAGAAAAAAGGTGGGGAAAGAAAAAACGTGACGTCTTTGGTACTGGCCAGGCTCAACGTTGCTTAACTTCGGTGATCTAGCGAGAACTAGTGTCAACGTGATTTTACCGTACATAAGATTTTATACTTTTAATATTGAACTAGTTTTCATAACTCAATTTCTGATTGAAACAATTTGAGAGTTTTGTTAGTATAATGAGAAGGCGCCGTTTGATATTTTTTTATAATTAATAAATAGAAGACGAGTTTGGTAAATAAAAATACGAATAAAATCACGAGGAACACCATTTTTAAAATTGCTAACCTATTGCCACAAAAAATGTTGCATTTTAACTCTCAACCACACTCCAAACTTATGCTTTTACATAAGTTTCCTTTCATTTAATATAGCCTCTTACTTTAAACTTGAAACATTTCGTCCTTTCATATTTATGTTTGTATATTGTATTTGTTTGGTTGGTTGTTTTCCGGCACATCAATCATTTTCATACTATGTAATGCCCAATCCAATCACTGCGATGAAAGTTTTATGCTTCAAAATTTTTCATATATCGTAAATTATCACTTAATCGTGTTTTATCGCTGTTATACAGAATACAAACCCTTTTCAGGTTATATACTATATCAACAATTTTCTGCTTGCATGATTCAGAATTTTATTCCAAACTCCATATTATACTTCAATGTCTGTTTTTTGTTATTTGTAAAACTTTTTTCGAATTGCAGAACATGACTAGGTTTTCTGAGAGGAGAAATAACAATGCCACTCATGTTTGATGCACTTTCGACTGTTATCTTCAGAACGTCTGATTTGGTAGTAGCAATGTCTACATTGGAAAAATGGATTTATCGCATTATTCCTCGAACTCCTCGATTCTATTGTTACACTGCATCCAAACTAAACAAATATATTGAATTCTGTTGAACAGGTTTCGAACAAATGCTTCACATGTAAGTACTTACACCTATGTTCGTTTGATTTACGGAACTCATGTTTGTTTAATGCCTAATACAGTAATTTTGGTAAAATATTTTATGCTTCAGGTTATATTTTCTTATAAGCATTCATGGCGTATGATTTCTTTAGTATAGTAATCATTAATGTATGTTACTCTCGCTAACTGTTGACGTATAAGTAGAGTGGCTCAGACCCGCTGTCGGCGATTGATTTTTAAATTCGATTTATTATCGAACCAGACATTGATGATCAGCGACTTCTCCCAAAGGAAACACCTCTAACAATGTGTTACTCCTGATTGGCATCGAACAGAATACGTTATTACAATGAATTTAAAAGCTTTGTAATCTTTTTAAGCATATGTTATTCTTAGACTTACTCAGACGTATTGCCGCTTGTAAGTATTGGCGTAATTTATTACAATCGTGCGAGTAACGCTTTTAGCCTTGCAAACGTAATACCCGCGAAGGAGCCTGGGACACATAAAAGTTGTTTTTATTATCTTTCCTTCTAGCTCTACTTGATGATTAAAATAATTACTAATAACAATTCACCGCCTTATTAAAATGCATGTTTATTCCCAAACTGATTCTGTTAAATATACATTTCTACGCATATTCACCCCGGAAAAAAAATACATTGCCACTGAAAGGTAAGGAACTGTATATTAGAGACCATGCCTTCATAAATACTAATAATGTCTACAAAAGAACAATGTACGGAGATGAGCAGCGAGATCAGTTTACGTTACATCTTAGCGTCTGCGTACTACTACAGTCATGGAAGCAAAAATCGGAAAGGGAATTCCAAGGTCTAGCAGCCTAAGCAAGGAAATTATCACAACAGAATGCTATCTAGCATCACATTATTTCTACACTCAAAGAATAGGGTTTTCTGTTTGCCAGATTAATCGAGGTATTTATATTGAGAGGGGAATAAGTGCTACAAGTTCGGAGCACATTTTCATCAAACTACTTGTATAACAGTTTCACGGATGCAACATTGTACTTATGAAACTACAATTGGAACATATTAGATTGAATACTGGACCAAATAGAGAGAATAGTGGTTGATACACTGGCCCAGGCGTTACTACAATATTATGAAAATGAGTGAATGGTTGCTTTGTATAGACATAAAATACTCCCGGGTGTTGTTTCAGTGGAATAGAAGGACCCAACTTATTTATAATCTTAGCAATATGTATTTGTCTGAATTCACGTAACCTGTGAATGCTAGTCGAATAATCATTGAGACAAATATACCATGTAATATCTTACATGTAAACGTTATATATCCGGTAAAGATTACTGAACACAACATATTGTTGGAACCTTCGGCCAATTGCCATATATATCAACCTGATTTGATATAGACTCCCCTGCAAACCTAGGGGACGCAAATACGAGAGAACAATATACTGGATTAAAACTACGTCTATAATTGCCGGAACTACATTGGATGTGAATGTGAAATCGCGCTATTATTTGTGAATGTATAAATCTTAAACTATTTTAAATAAATTACATTAGTATTCACCAAAAAGCGTTTAGCTAGCGAATTTGACAAGTCATTATCTTAACTCTCGTGAATCTTCCATCCTCTCACTGAAAGTACTTTTTCATTGCAACGAATCAACGACAATATACCATTTACTTTATAAAGCGTCATTCACAGTAGCAATACACAGTGTTGCAAAAGTATTGCGCATGTGTGAAGTTCTTATATCTGTTAAACTACAAATCTTGTTTAGTACACCTTTATGCCACACCCTATCCAAAGCCTATGACTAACTATACAGCATAAGTATTACTAAGAGCCACCACATTACACAATATAAAAAAAATAAAACCCTACCCCCATAAATTCTTTAACACTTCAAAGGAAGTGGTAAGAAGCCCAGAAATAGATAATTGCATAATAGATAAAATTAAATAAACTTTAAAAAATTGTTAGATATAAATAATAGTAGTCCAACAAAAATGATACACATTTAAAGCTAAATTCGTGAAGTTTTGTAAGACTATATATATATATATATATATATATATATATATTATTCCTTAATTGGAATTCATTTGTGAGATGAGCATTATATATATTAATTTATTTTTATTTCCGACTACTGCTCTCATCTTTATTCGTTGTTTTTCATCTTTTATTGGATTGTTTATTCACAACGTTTCGGCAAACTAATTCCTCTGACCTTCGTCAGGTGGTAACCGCAACGGATAGGAACTTCGAATCTCCTAACTGCATTCTCAGCCATCACTGCCATCCGTAGTTGTTGTCGCTCACCACATTTTTGGCCAATTAACCTCTGGCACGCTGTGGGTGGGATTGAAACCGCTATCTTCAGACAATGTTCATCTGGAACTGTAGAGATTCAACGTCTATCAACTGCGCCACGGACCCCGAAGGGCGATCAAGGTTGGATTCTTTGATCTTATAAATTCATTATCTGATCTTCCATAGTCGGGTCAGTACCGATTAGTATATATATATATATATATATATATATATATTATTCCTTAATTGGAATTAATTTGTGAGATGAACATTATATATATTAATTTATTTTTATTTCGGACTACTAGTCTCATCTTTATTAGTTGTTTTTCATCTTTTATTGGATTGTTTTGTAAGACTATTATCACACATTTCAGATCTAGTAATGGTGCTCACTCAAGTAAAAGATGTTCTGGGTCTTTGAATTCCCATAAATTAGATAATTGCCACTAGTTTAATTATATTTGGCATAATATTTCGACAAGATCTACTAGAAAGAAAGTGGAAAGTCAAATGGTGTGCTAAATCCATAAAGTATATTTGTGTGTACCTATTTAAAAGAACAAGAGTCAGCACAACGAAAATGACTATTGCACACGACATTACAAGATACAGTTAACCCACAAATGGTAGAACACAGACAACTATTAAAATGTGTCTAAGATTGGTTGGTTGTTCTACGGCATATCAACCCTTTCCGAGATATTTAATGCCGAATCCAAAGACTTTGAAGAAAAAATGTTAATAGAATATATTTGTTTTCAAGTCGGTTTCTATTTAACCAATAGTTGGAACCCTAACAGGTACTACCACTCCTGGCCAGAGTGGACCTGGGAGCAATGGTAATTAAAGGGTGGCTCCACACTCCCCAAAGCCCGCAAGCTGGGCCCTCACCACTGGATATAGTTTAAGGTCATATCCAGGACCCCCATTGAGGGACCTTTACCCTCTGCAGGGAGGCAGTCTGTATTCTAATGCCTCACCGACAGGGCCGAAAATGTGTCTAAGAATTCTATAACAGTGTATATTATGACAGATTTTATTACACAACGTAAGACTAATCAGGTCGTCATCACCGTATGATGTTCGGTAATATCATAAAAAGGAACACTGCTAGTTTATGTCTCCTGTATACGAAATAAAACAAGTAATGCACGATTTCATGTCAACGTTTTATATGTAGAAAACCAATCTGCATGAATTTGATTATACTTAATTAAACTTTTAGCAAACGTAACTTTTCTTTAAATTTCATTCAAGATAAAAAGATATTGTTTATTTGCACGTTTTGTTTGTTTTGAAGACAAAATTCATTTATTGAGTATAATCCGCCAAAAAACGTCACGAGCCTCTAACACTTCCATGATGCTGTCACGCACTATTGTCTTAGCGAACGCTCTGGCAGAAAGTAAGTCACGAAAAATCAATCCTCTCCGCCATTTTATCTTGTGCATTACCCATAATGCAATTGATCATTTTGGTTATCCCCATTTTCGCCTGCGCTATAATCTTAATTTCTTTTTATCACCTTTTTATATTGGCGTTTGGTATTTTACAGAAAATGAAAAATTAAATAAAACAATTCGAATCATTTATTTTTTGATATTTTTATTACATCGATTCATCATAAAAACGACATCTTGTTTGCAATCGGTTTAGTTGATAATCTTTTTGCCGGTAATCTCGTTCATTCCTTTCCTCTCTCTTTAGGAATCTCATGTCTCCATCAAATCGCACGTTTTATTGATTTTCATTAGTTGATACGTTTAGCAGATTTATTATGTCCGTGTTCTCATTTAATAAAGAGAAGATTCCATTCAAATGTTTGTAAGACGTCATATTAAACATTGTTTATGTAGAAGATTTGAGAAAAAAAAGTCTAGCATAGCAGATCTAAATATAAGCCGACACATCTATATACGGCGACTGATACAGAATAGAGTGGCAAAACACGGCAAATGTAAATTGACATTAAGAAGTTGTAGAATATATATATCCGAGTTGCTCATAGCACCTCTTCCTACCTTGAAATTGCATAAACCCGACTTCGATATCTAGTGGGTTATGTCTTAATTCTTCATTCTGCTCCTTTTACAGAAGAGAAACATCGTACATCTATCTCTGCTCTATTACAATTTTCAAGGCAGATGCTCGAGTTAGCTTCAATCCCTATGTAAAACAATCAAATAATCGTCTAGCTACAACCACTTTCCACAATTTCCATTGCCAAAAACTAAACGTAAAACCCGTGAAGTAACTTTTTTCTTAAAATTATTTGTCTGTAAAACAATACCACGAGGATGCTTCCCTGATGACTATACTATTCGTTTTCAAATCCAATGTAAACAAGTACTTATTGAACAATCCTCTTAAGTAAAATTTTACTAAATTTGATCATTACATATGAAGTGTTGTATCATAGGCTACTTGACATTTTTAAAACCTTATCCCCGAGTGACATTGGGCCTTAATAATTGTTATACTGGCCTCCCTTGAACAGATGAATTTACACCGATTAGCACTATAAATAGCGCTAGTAATTCCAACACCAGTGAGAGAAATGCGACTGCACTTCAACTGCTAGCCGAGTGCCCAGCAGATATGCACGCTTTCCTATCTTTATACATTATTGTTAATACACTTGTTCCTTAACCGAACATCGAGTTGATTGTTCTTATTTTCACTGTTGTTCCACGACACAATTGATTTTCTATTGAAATCTAGGACATTGTTCAAATATTGTGGAATAAAGAATATATATAATATACAAAACATTTAATGCATATCCTATGAACAATATGATGATCGAACCAATTTTCATTTGTTTTATGAAGGATTTGTCTCACGATCGGATTTGTATTTTTTTAAAATTTTGTTTCTTTACAGTTTGTCTATAATTTTATGTAACAGAAGACCTAAAAAGTGAATCTATTGAGTGAAAGTATAAACTTGGATATTTTGAGGGACATAAAGCCTTGGCTTATTAAGCGAATAATGTCCTTAGATATATGAAACAGGCAGCTATCAAGGAACTGTAGATTAAATACAATGTGGACAGAAAACTGAGGGTGGACGAAACTGATGTCATATCTAACACACGAAATTCCAGATCGATATTCAACTTGGTGTCGGTGATTAAGTTAAAAAGACAAGATCCGCTAACTAAAATCCATGGAATAGGCATAAAGTGCCGGGATGTGCAATATTTTTCTCGACCTCCCACAAAAACGCACACGTTTTGTACGAATGCATCGCCAGTTTGATACAAAAAATAATCTGAAAACAATGGATATAAGGAGCTTTAAGAATCCCTTCGTTTTATGAAGAGTTTTGTGCTGAGTAAATTGCAGAATTATTTTTAGAATGTATATCTGATATCGCTTTATTTTTGGGAGCAGCTACCGCACGAATCTTCGACGGTCGTTAACTAAGAATGCAAGAGACGTTACCAAGGTTTCCGAATCAAATGTTTTGCATCCTAAACTATGCGAAACTTTGATAATTGTAGATTGTGTTTTTGTTGTAATTCAACTTCAAGTAAAATACACACACTATTTTATAAGACTTTATTTACACGCATAACTTTGTCTAAAATAATTAAAGTGTTAAAATGACTATCAGGTACAATCTGATAAAACACTATAACGTAGGTAGAAACTTTGGCAGAAATGCGAGTACATTTTTGACTAAATTTCTGAACATTTCAACTGCACTTACCTTTCTTTTGCTCTTTTTTCTGTTGGTTTTTTTCTCCAAATTATAGCTGCACTATTAATTAAACACTGAAAAATGCTTTTTCTCAGCAGTATGCATTATTTTGTAACCAGTCTAAACTTAGTACTCAAGCTAAATTGTTCTACTCTTAACCAGCTTTTAAACGGGTTCTTCCAATCGAAATTAATACAAAGAAAAAAAAACCGACCGCACAAATTGAAAGTTCCATTACGGTATCTTATAAAGGTTAAGCTCGTATGTTCAAATCATTCACTATCGAGGTTAGATAAAGCCAAAAATAAAAAATATTCACGCATAATTATGTGAGGAATATTATTTTAAAAATTTTCCTAAACTGAGTAACGGTCTTATATAAGCTAAAATGCTCGAACATTCTCTATCGAGGTAGTTAAAGCCAACAAAAACAACATAAAACAAAAGCATTGTTGAATTAAAATAAATAGATAAAAATACAGAACCCAAAATGCCCCCCCAGGACTACCTCTTAAGTACCTGGCATAAACCAGTTAGGACGACTAGTTCTTCCCTCTTCCTAGATATGAACTCGAGAACGCACGGCCAAACTCTTCCAAAGCTAAGTTATGCCATTTTCTATCTTATTTTGAAATCCACCTGCCTTGATATCGCAAAAACTTATGTATTGTAGACATTATTTTCTATTCATTTATTTTTTTCCAGGTTTGACTAAATTTCTGAACATTTCAACTGCACTTATCTTTCTTTTGCTCTTTTTTTCTGTTTTTTTTCTCCAAATTATATCTGCACAATTAACTAAACACTGCAAAGTGCTTTTTCTCAGCAGTCTGCATTCTTTCTTAACCAGCCTAAACTCTGTACCCGAGCCAAATTGTTCTACGGTAAACCAGCTTTTAAACGTGTTATTCCAAACTAAATTAATACGAAAAAACAAAAAAAACGACCTCACAAATTGAAAGTTCCATTAAGGTATCTTATAAAGGTTAAGCTCGAAGGCTCAAATCATTCTCTATCGAGGTTAGATAAAGCAAAAAAGAAAAGAAAATATTCACGCATAATTATGTGAGGAAGATTATTTTTCAAATATTCTACTAAACTGAGAACGGAGTAACGGACTTATATTAAGTAGATAATAATAAATCCTTACATTTTTTATTTATTTATTTTTTTTCTATATTTTTATTATTATTAATGGAGAGTATATAATACACTGTGATTGTGTTATCGGCAGCTCCAGTAACTCTCTTCTTTTTTGTTCCTCAATCAGCGAGGTCGCCAAACTAATCAAGAACCTTGATTCCAGTACAGACCAATAAGTCTCTTGTGTGTCATGAGTAAGTTACTGGAATCCATGTTAAATATAGTAGTCAACCACCTCATCAAAAATAACCTTAGTAACACAATATGGTTTCCGCTCTGCTATATCTACAGCTTGTGTGCTAACAGTTATATCACATAGGATTAGTGAATCTCTTGACAAGGGCTTCCTTTCTAGAGCAATTGCTCTTGACATATCAAAGGCCTTCGATAAGGTTGGCATAAGGGCCTACTTCAAAAGATTTCCAGCTACGGTATAGCTGGAAATGTTTTCTCAATAATTAAATCATTTCTCTCTGATAGGGTCATAAGAGTAGTGGTTGATGGGCAGCAATCAGAGGTCCACAGTATTAATACTGGAGTCCCCCAGGGGTCCATCCTGGGCCTAACTCTCTTCTGATCTACATCAATGATCTCCCAAAGCACATACTGAATTCATTCGTTGACATCTATGCTGATGACACGACCATCTACGGCAACACATCAAAGGCCGTAAATGACAAAGCTCTCTCTGATTCCCTCTCCTCTGATCTTGAGTGCGTGGTTCAGTGGGGGAAGAGATGGCTGGTTACTTTTAATGCATCTAAAACCAAGCTCCTAACTTTACATCATCAACGCTCTGTTCCTCATCTAACATCAATTGAAATGGATGGCTCTCGTCTTGCAGAGGGTTCATGTTTTGACAAGCTCCTGGGTTTGACCTTTACTCCTGATCTGAAATGGAACACGTATATGAAGTCTGTTGCCCGGTCCGCTGGGAAAATGGTGGGATCCTTCTATCACTCCAGAAGATATCTCACTACTGATGCAATTCTCTATCTCTATAAAAGCCAAGTACGTCCAAAGATGGAGTACTGCTGCCATATTTGGGCTGGAGCTTCTAAAAACAGTCTATCCTGCCTTGACAAAGTACAAAATAGACTTTGTGGCTTAATAGGGGATGCTCTCTTCTCTGCAACGTCTCTCCTACAGAAGAGACGTTGCGAGCCTGTCTTCGTTTTATCGTTATTTCCATGGCAAGTGCTCGTCCGAGCTCCAATCTCTGGTTCCCCCTCGCCAATAGTTCATGATAAACACCCGTCTAGCTAAAACCACTGTCAGTAATTTTTCCCACTCTTTATCTGTGCCTAAATCAAAACGTAGATTCCATGAACATAGCTTTTTTTCTGAGAAGTGAACGTTTGTGGAATTCTCTTCCGTTTGCCTTTTTCCCCACCTGACTACAACTTGGATGTCTTCAAGTCCAACATAAACAAATTCCTGATTAATCGCCCCCCCCTATATTAAGACTTTATCAAATTCCCAATACCAAGTATTACTACGATATTATCTAATTGATTATTGTACACAAAATAACCCTTATCCCCGAGTGGCTTCCGTGCCTTGATGAGTGGTGATCCCATGTAAAACAAAAAAAAATGAACATGGTGTATTCTGTTTTATTTTATTCATATCGCATTCGTGGAAACACGTATTAATTTCTATGAATGAATGAAGGGGTGTTCGGTATTAAAATTAAAGTTAGCATATCTACATAAAAATAAGAGTGGCATAATGATGACTACCCTGTCGATTTCAACGTATGAGTTCCACCATAACAACTGTCGGTCAGAGATGAACAGATCCAGACGGATTATTGTATAATGATGAAGGCTTTGTAAAGAACAAACCTTTAACTTTTAAACTTATTTACCATAAACAAGGCGTATTGCTCTTTAGACGTAAGAGCAACCTATGTAAAAAAAAAAAAAAAAAAAAAAAAAAAAAAACTATTTGCGACCATGTCTATAAGAGCATTATGTAAGGAGTTAAGATATAAGGTATCTCTCTATTACATTTAAATTTTAACATGTTAGTACAGTGATGCAAACAAGTAGTCTGGCATCTAGCAACCTCTGCAGTAAAGGGGTAGGGTTTTGCTGCTTTTCAAGTTAGCGAGGGTTACTTATGTCGAGGGGGGCACAAGTGCTACGAGTTTGTCAGAGTGCAAAGATACTTGCAAAACAGGCGAAGGATGCAAAATAGCGGCTATGGGTGAGGAGTTGGAGTTTGATTGTGCAGGATCTGCATTTCTTATGAGCTATTTTAGTGATGCAAGTTTTGCTACCACTTCTAATCTCAGCCGGTGCAATAGCTGCTACAAGATACATCAGGTTAATATCAGTTTTCCTTCCAGATGCATGTCTAAAGGAAGACCGCGGATGCATCTATCCTAGTGGATTAAATGCGCCCTGCAGATACAAATCTTAACATTTATAAAAGGGTATCTATATACTACATATTTCAGTGAGAGAGGAGTGCATTCAGAGATGCGAAGGAAAGTATGAAACAATCCTTCTGAAATATTTCAATATATCCTATTTTGATTAAAATGTAATTTATGTGTACATAATTTTCTTGTAAAAACGTAAGATGTTCAGCAAATCTACATCTCCCACAATGTGCCAAATCTCCAAGGATGTTATTGAGACCGTAGTCTCTTCAAAATTCAAATATGTATAATCGATCTTATTAAATTTCAATTTTGTAATATAAGAAAAATTACAAGTTTCTTTTTTACATTTCAGTTCTTTCCGATTATATACGAAGTAATAAAATATGGTTCTATTAGCACAGTGGGTAATCAGTATTTAATAGTTAATCCTAGAAACCGTTGTGTTTCCATACTAGTTTTCTATGCAGGAAAAAAACTGAATTGTATATCAACACCATATGCATCGCTTGGAAATAAACAACCCCGAACACCTGCACAAGAGTATTTGATATGCGTAAATGTTTATACAATGCCCCCACGACGTAGACACCCTCTACAAACCCGACAGGCAGCTAAATCCCACTCCCACAAAGAGATCCCTAGATCTTTCTACTCCAGTAGTTTCTTCCCCAGAACCGCTAGACTCTGGAATTCCATTCAAGGTTCCTGCTTCCCTAACTGTACTGACATGCAGAAGTTCAAGTGCAACGTGAACCGACATCTAGCCGCCCAAATCCCAACATAGTGGCCCAGTAGCTGCTGCCCCTGATAGTAGCCCCCTACACCAAAGTGGCAATGCACCTTGTGTGGGGTGAAAATGTAATTAAAAAAAAATAAATTAAAAAAATTTAAAAAAATAAAAAATACTTCAGATGCAGTGTATTTTTGAATAGAAATTTCAGATTAGTTTATATAAATGTCAAAGTTAAATAAAAGCAGTTTGCTCAACATTTAATTTCTATAAATTAAACTTTAAATTTCCATGAAAGCGCCTGCAGCTAAGAATGTTTCACACACAAAAACATTCCGATAGTGCGAAAACTATTCAGTCATAGCTTAAAGCGTAATATGAATAAACACTAGAAAAACAATCAAATAGAAGCTGTGTGAAGAACAGTTATTACTTAAGAAAATCAATTAAATTCCCCCCAGTTATATTTAAAACAGTTATCTGTAATATACTACGCACAGTATTAATAAGTTGTGGTGTGTTAATGACAACATAATCTTCTGGGATTACTAGAAGCTGTTTTCTCTTTGGATAATAGACGAGGATAGAGTAGCGTATGATTTGCTGTCGCAAGACAATTCAACCAGGCATTATCTGTGTGTGTGTTTTTTTTTAGTAATACTTACAATAAAATATCCCTATAGTGTTTATGAAAGCATATTCTCAGATTACCGAACCCCATTTTTGGGGGGAGGAACGGAATCGAGAATGTCATTGATTTATTTGACGTTTCCTAGAACAATATGTGAACAAGCGAAGCATAAATGGTTCCCCCGTTTGTGCACAGTGAACGAGGCATAAAAATGTGTTCCGCATTGCCTCTCCCCATTTAGCCCCAAAAGTTCCCAACATAATATTTAAATTTGATTTCAGCACTACGGAAAACTGCTAAATAAGCATAAACAGAAAATTTTGGACACATGCTAAAATAGTCCCAAAAATGGAGTGTTATTAGCCCTAAAAGAGTCCTTGGGGCACACAGAAGGTATCGTGAAGTATAGACAAAAAAATTATATAGAAATACGTTATTTACAAATTTGAAGGAAATCCAATACATCATTTTTGTTTTTTTTAATAAGCACAAGAGTGTAAATTTTAGCCATTTTAATCCAAAGGGCACCCCTGGGGGCCGTCCGGGTTTTACCGGAAAATTCATTGTTACTTTTTACTCATATCAGGTTTAATGTTTGTGCAAAATTTCAGAAGATTCCAAGGCGTAGTTTTTTTTTTTTTTTTTTTTTTTTATTACATTTTCACCCCAAACAAGGCAAATTGCCACTTTGGTGTAGGGGGCTACTATCAGGGGCAACAACTACTGGGGTACTATATAGGGATTTGGGCAGCAAGGTGTCGGTTCACGTTACACTTGAACTTCTGCACGTCAGTACTGTTGGGGAAGCAGGGACCTGGAATGGAATTCCAGAGTCTTGCGGTTCTGGGGAAGAAACTATTGGAGTAAAAAGATCTTTTACATCTAGGGACCTCTACAGTGTGGGGGTGGGATCTAGTAGCCTGTCGGGTTTGTCGAGGGTGCTCGCGTCGTGGGGGCACAAGTGATTGCAGTTCGTCAGAGCACTCACCACTAAAATACTTGTAGAAAAGGCAGAGGGATGCAACATTTCGTCGATGGGACAGAGGCTGAAGCTTAGATGCCAGTTCAGGGCCTATCAGGTTTGCGACTCTCTTTTGAACCTTGTCAAGGAGCGAGAGACTAGTAGCAGATGCACCAGCCCAGATGTGGCAGCAATACTCCATACATGGTCGAATGGTGGCCTTATAGTAGTACAGGATAATTTCGGGTGTTAGTAGTTTTCTAGCACGGTAGAGAGAGCCTACCTTTCTTGCAGCGGCCCTGGCAATGCCTTCAATGTAATTGTTCCAACTCATGTTTCCTGTGAACGTTAGGCCAAGGAGTTTGAAAGATGGACTCTCAGATAAAGAGTCGTTGGCCATTGCTATGGGTGGTAGAGAGGGTTCCTTGTAATTATTGAATGAAACTAGTTTAGTCTTGGTAGCATTGAACGCGACCAACCACTTTTGTCCCCATTCCACTACAGATTGGAGGTCTTCCTCTAGTGTTTCTGCCCTTTCCTTAGAAATGTGTTCATTCGTCTTCCTGTCGTGTCTGCCATAGAGTGTAGTGTCATCAGCATATATACCCATCTCAGAGGCAATGTTGTCGGGGAGGTCATTTATGAATATCAGGAACAATAGAGGTCCAAGGATAGAACCCTGGGGCACTCCCGCATTTATATCATATTGTTTAGATGTGCGACCGTCGAGGACTACCTGGATTTTTCTCTTATCTAAGAAGGATTTAATTATGTTAAGTATTCTACCAGTGATACCGTATGATCTGATTTTACTGAGGAGACCCTCATGCCATACCCTGTCAAAAGCCTTAGATATATCTAGAGCTACCGCTCTGCCTTCCCCCGCTTTGTCCAGTGAATGGTATATACGTTCAGAGATCACAGTGAGGATGTCTGCTGTGGAACGGGCTTGTCTAAATCCATATTGTTTGTCAGTCAGTAGTTTAGCATCTGTAAGATGATGGACTAGAGCATGGTTAATTATGGTCTCAAATATTTTTGCAAAAAGTGGGAGGAGGCTAATGGGGCGATAATTTGATGGGTCAGTCCTTTCGCCAGAATTCTTGAATACTGGTACAACAGAAGCAGTTTTCCAACAGCCCGGAAAGCAAGCTTCATTAAGACATTTGTTGTAGAGTTTGGAGAGAACTGGAGCTACTTCGGCTGAGCACTTTTTTAATAGCACAGCTGGGATAAGATCGGGTCCACATGCTTTTGAGGTGTCAAGGGTTTTTATGATAGCATGCACCTGAGCAGGGGTGGTTTTCAGATCGTCTAGTGTGGCGTCTGTCCGCCTAGGAAAGTCAGGTAGGGGGTGGTTGGAAGGGTGCAGTGTGGAGTTTGAGGCAAATCGACTGGCAAGCATGTTAGCCTTGTCGGTTACTGAGGAGACAATCTCGTGATTGTTGGTTAGTGGGGGAATTGTTGATTGCCCATTATTTACTACACTGTTGTAGATTTTCCAGAAGTCTCGAGTTCCTAGTTTTTGTGCTTCGATGCGCTTTTTAGTGGTTTCCGTAAATTCTCTCTTAGCTGTCGCTATTTCTTTCTTAACGTTATTTCTAGCTTCTATATACCTCAGTCTGTTTGAACTGGACTTATGTCGGTTAAACCTAACAAGAACAGACAATAGATTTTATTTTAAAGATAAGGATTTCACAGATTTCTATGAGAATAATATTAGAGTACGTTGGAAAATTTGTTGATCCTCATTCAATCTCGGAAAACGTGGATCTCTCTCCCTCTTTCTTATACATATATACTAGCAGTTCAACGCGGGTTTACTCAGCCCTATGTACTGTCCATAACGCTATGTGCATATGTATATATTAAAAAAGTTACTCGATAGAGGACCTGAAGCTGAAACAAGAACTCCTTCAAAGAAAGATACTAACTATCCTGGAAGAGTTAGAAAAGGAAGAAAAGAGTTCCGAAGAAGTGGTTTCTCTATTGGTCACTAGCTTCGTTTTGCTTTCAATATGGAGCGATACAGCATTTAAGTTTTCTGCAGAAAACTGATCAGAGTGAGGACCCAGCAGTTACCTCGATTGAGGGAGATGTTGACTCAACCTCTAGTAATGGTAACCCGGTCACTTCAGAAAGTGAGAGATCACCACCCTTCAAACCAACAGCCCATTCTTCATTTTCTGTGGAACCATTTAAAATAAAGTTGAAGAGACCGGGCTTTCATGGGAAGGACTTTGACATCAACTTCAAGGGCCTCTTGAGGAAGTTTGAAAATTGTGCCAGGTCCATAACATCAAACACAAAAAGATTATTTTTTTAGGTGCTCCTTGGAACGCAGAGGCCCCTCCCAACTAATAAATCATCCCCCCTCTGAACATAGGTATACTATGACCGTTAAGCTATTAAAGGATCAATAGTTGGACGAGGAGGAAATAGGTGAAATAATTAGGGAAATATTAGATTTCCAGTTAGCTAATCCCAAAACATGGAAGGATTAAAAAAATTTATGATAAAGACCCAGGCGGATATGTGGGAGCGAAGGGCCTCGTATGGTTGTGACGTATATGACGATAAGTCAGCTAAAGCAATAATTATAGCACAGGTGTTATTTGCGAAATTCCAGCCCGAAGTAAAGGGAGAACTCTTACGAATCTCTGGGAATACCTACCCGACATTGTCCACAATATTGAAGGAAACACCAAGATTAGTCAAACAAATGCGGGTTGCCAGACAACCGACCAAGGTACTGATGACCAAACCTACGCTTCAACCCAAGTTGAAGCTAGAGGAGACGATTGAAACCTCGCCTCTTAAAACTTAATACCGAATTGAGATCCGAGGCAAGATGAGACTTTTGCAAAACCAATACAAATTTGTCTGAGGACTGTGGCAACTATACGACACATGAAGCCAGGATAACCAGGTGTAGAGAGCTGCACCTTTGTTTTCGGTGCTTAAAGAGATCTCACTTTGGGAATATGTGTCAATTAAAGACATCGAGAAAATTTGTGTTATAGTTGCAACTATAAAGGCCACATAACTGCTATGTGCTCAACTGTTACGGGTAGTATTCAGGTTGATACCTGCCTACATAGAAAGAGAGGATAATGCTTTCCTTTCTCCCATAATTGAAGTAATAATACAAAGAGGGGATAAAAAAGTGAAGGTAAACTGCCTGTTAGACACTGGCAGTCAAAGAACTTATTTGGACTCTTTAATTGTAAAGAAACTTAATTGCCTCTCCTTGGCAAATAATAAAACAATGAAAGTAAAGACCTTTTTAGGAAAGAGTCCTAAAACCTTTAAGGAAATCTTTTGGATTGAATTTGATGACCGGCAAAACTCATACTCTTCAGATTACTGCAACCAAGTTGAGCTTGTCTTACACCCTTGATGGACTTACTCAGATTCTTGGAAATTAAAAGAATTGCAGACTGGCCGCACAATTTAATGCTAAGGAGGATTTGCTTACTATAAATGTGTTACTTGGACTCGTCGCAATTCATTACCTGGAACCTTTTAAAAAATCCCTTGCATGTATGGAGCAGCATTCGAGACAAAGCGGATTACTCCCCTTTGGAAACAGGTGATCTTTTCTATACAAACACCAGATTAAAAACCGAAAAAGAACACATTAATTATGCAGATGTGTTGGTTAAAACTCCACTTCCATCTTCCAGAAGAAACTACGTGGTTCACCCAGAGGAATCCTACCCAGACCCTCTAAAAGTTGGTTTGAAGAGAGTAGTGTCCAGCGAGGGTTGGAGAACATGTTCAACCTCGAATCTAATTCGAATTCCACTGAAGATAAATTATCTACCTTGAACGAAGAGAAGGTTAGGCAGTTTAGAGATTCCATCACATTCAAAGATGGTCTTTATCATTTACAGCTGTCATGGTATGAGGACAAAGTGAAGTATGTGCCTTCTAACCTTCTCAGAATACTAGGAAGAGTAGTTAAAGACCTGGAGAAGAAAGGTCTCTGATCAATACTTGGACGTCTTTAGACAACAGTAAGATTTTTTTTTATTACATTTTCACCCCAAACAAGGCACATTGCCACTTTAATGTAGGGGGCTACTATCAGGGGAAACATCTACTGGGGTACTATGTAGGGATTAGGGCAGCGAGATGTTGGTTCACGTTGCACTTGAACTTATGCATGTCAATACAGTTGGGGAAGCAGTGACCTGGAATGGAATTCCAAAGTCTAGCAGTTCTGGGGAAGAAACTAGTGGAGTAGAAAGATCTTTTACATCTAGGGATCTCTACAGTGTGGGGGTGGGATTTTGCAGCTTGTCGGGTCTGTCGAGGGTGTTCACGTCGTGGGGGCACAAGTGCTTGCAGTTCTTCAGAGCATTCACCATTATAATACTTGTAGAACAGGCAGAGGGATACAACGTTTCGACGATGGGACAGAGGTTGAAGTTTAGATGCCAGTTTAGGGCCTATCAGATTTGCGACTCTCTTTTGAACCCTGTCAAGGAGCGAGAGACTAGTAGCCGATGCACCGGTCCAAATATGACAGCAATACTCCATACATGGGCGAATAGTGGCCTTATAGAGGTACAGGATACTTTCGGGTGTTAGAAGTTTTCTAGCACGGTAGAGAGAGCCCACCTTCCTCGCAGCGGCCCTGGCAATGCCCTCGATGTAATTGTTCCAACTCATGTTTCCTGTGAACGTTAGGCCAAGGAGCTTGAAAGACGTACTCTCAGATAAAGAGTTGTTGGCATTTGCTATAGGTGGTAGAGAAGGTTTCTTGTAAGTATTGAATGAGACCAGTTTTTTCTTGGTGGCATTGAACGTTACCATCCATTTTTGTCCCCATTCCACTACTGATTGGAGGTCATCCTCTAGTGTTACTGCCATTACTTTAGATATATGTTCATTTGTTTTCCTGTCGTGCCTGCTATAGAGTGTGGTGTCATCAGCATATATACCCATCTCAGAGGCAATTTTGTCGGGGAGGTCATTTATGAATATCAGGAACAGCAGAGGACCAAGGATAGATCCCTGGGGCACTCCCGCATTTATATCATATTGTTTAGATGTACGACCGTCGAGGACAACCTGGATTTTTCTCTTATCTAAGAAGGATTTAATTATGTTAAGTATACTACCAGTGATACCGTATGATCTAATCTTCCTGAGGAGACCCTCATGCCATACCCTGTCAAAAGCCTTAGATATATCTAGAGCTACCGCTCTGCCCTCTCCCGCTTTGTCCAGTGAATGGTATATGCGTTCAGAGATTACAGTGAGGATGTCTGCCGTGGAACGGGCTTGTCTAAATCCATATTTATGGTCGGTCAGAAGTTTAGCATGTGTAAGGTGCTGGACTAGAGCATGGTTAATTAAGGTCTCAAATATTTTGGCAAAAAGTGGGAGGAGGCTAATAGGGCGATAATTTAATGGGTCAGTTCTTTCGCCAGAATTCTTGAATACTGGTACCACAGAAGCAGTTTTCCAACAGCTCGGAAAGCAAGATTCATTAAGGGATTTGTTGTAGAGTTTGGAGAGAACTGGAGCTACTTCGGCTGAGCACATTTTTAATAGCACAGCTGGGATGAGGTCGGGTCCACATGCTTTGAAAGTGTCAAGGTTTTTTATGATAGCATGCACCTGAGCAGGGGTGATTTCCAGATCGTCTAGCGTGGCGTCTGTCCGCATAGGAAATTGAGGTAGTGGGTGGTTTAGAGGGTCCAGTGTGGAGTTTTTGGCAAGCATGTTAGCCTTTTCGGTTGCTGAGCAAAGAACCTCGTGATTGTTGGTTAGTGGGGGAATTGTTGATTGCCCATTAAGACTTTCAAAATTACATATGGATTCCGCACAGACCGGTGCTCAAACTGGCTGATCAGACGACCACGAAGGTGAGACCTGTATTTAATTGTTCCTACAAGGGGGGAAATTATATTTCTCTGAATGAGGCAGCCTATCCAGGAATCAACCTAATGGGAGACTTGTTGGAACTGTTGATTCGTTTAGGGCCAATAAATATGTGTTAATGGCCGACATAACGAAAGCTTTCCTTATGATACGTCTAGACCTGGAAAAGGACGGTAATCATTTGTTTCTTTTTAAAGAAAGGAGAACTTGCATTGTTACAGATACGCTACCAGCTCATTCGGTTTCAATGCAAGTCCCTTCATATTAAATTTATGTTTTGAAATATCATGCAGAAAAATGTCCTTAAGATGAATGTTGCCAGGTATTTAAGTCGAACTTTTATGTGGACAATTTGGTGAAAACAGGAACTGTAAATACTATCTACGTTGTACACAACAGGAAAAGAGCGACTGCAAGAGATTAACTTTAAGATACAGTCCTGCAACTTACGAGAAAAGATGGCGGCAAATGGAACTGTTAGGGTTTTATTCTGGTGTAGAGAAGGTTTTAGAGTATTTGTACAGCCCCTAACATGATACTGTGAAGGTCTGTTCACACCAATGCGATGTAACCGCATCAACAAAAAGGAAAATGCTGTGTGAAGCTTCCAAAATGTTTAATTCATTTGTCCCTTTAACTTCCAGTAACAATCAGGAGCTGATAGGAGAAATTTGGAGGCGAAAGTTGGATTTGAATAATGAAGTTCCACAGAAGTAAAAACATGGAAAGCTCTGTCAAAGCTCTTAATGGAAATTGGGCTATGTATAATTTCCGAGGAGAGTTTTAGATGAAAATAAGCCGATAAAATTTTACCTATTTTGTGATTCCTCGTTAATTTTCCAATATGTGCAAAAAAAAAAAGAAAAAAAAGGATAACCCAGCCGACTACATCACGAGAGGACTAACCTTTAACAAATTTAAGGAAAACCTGACCTGTTGGTATAAAGGCCCTGCGTGGATAAAGCAGGAAGAGATTCGGTGGAACTAGTCGAATTAGGTTGCCTCTTGGAAGAACAAAAGGAATGCATTCGCCATGCAATAAATTTGTTTATGAGAAATAAAAACTTAAGTCCTCCTATAGTCTCTGTAGGAAGATTCTCCAACTTCAAATTAATTAATGTACCGACTTTTGTTTTTAAGTTTATCAACAAATCGTTGAAGAGGTGTGATGATAATCACTTCTGGCAAAAGTTTATTTGATAAAATTAATGCAAAGAGATTTATTTTGCCTCGGAGTTAGATTTTTTTGTTGGATCCTGAAGGTAAGAGTCCACCAAAACTAGTGAAAAACTTAATCCTGGATCCCTCCAATATCATTCGTTCAAGGGAAAGGGTAGGTGGATCAGAATGGCATTCTTTTGAGGTGCAGAATCCAATTTTGCGGGTAAAAGACCATTAAACAGATTTGATTATAAAGGACACTCAGAAATCCAGATTTGGGTTTGGCAACAACCTTAAATGAAATAAGGTTACAGGGGTATTGGATACCACAGGCCAGACAGGCTGTAAAAAACAATGTGAGCACTTGTGACAGGTGCAAAAGATACAACGCCACTGCATTCTCGACGCCTAGAGTGAATTTAGTAAGGCCATATCTTCATACTGGTGTGGATTATACCATACATATCTGGGTTAAGGGAAAAGTGAATGAAGGACTATTCTATGTATAGCCTCATCTTTACCTGCATGTCTATCCGAGCTGTTCACATAGAACTCGTCCCATATATGAGTGTATCTTCATCCGTACAGGTCGTTGTTTGTTACACAAATGCGAATGGAATCCCCTCTTACCTCTACTCGGACAACGCAAGGACTTTCGTTTCTGCCGCCAAAATAAGTGATAAGGGGGTCATCACTGACGAGTTAAGAGAGAAGTTCGGTTCTTACCACCTTAAACATTATACCGTTCCACTTTATTCAGCTTGGTATGGAGGTACTTGGAAGAGGACAATCAGAACAGTTACATCCTGTCTATATGAAACTACAGGAAGGGGAAAGGTTGACAATTTTGGTCTATTAACCACGTTATCTGATATCCAGCATGCCATTAACAGTCGTCCTGACTTATAGAAGCTCTAATGAGATGGATTGCCTAACTTACAACTCTCATGAATCCAAATGTGGGTCAAGGTTTAATAAGGTTGGACAACGAGGAACTGGGACTAAAGGAGCCACTATGCAAAGTTGATTTAAAGAGGACTCTTCATCTTCGAAGAAAATTTAGAAAGATATGGCACGACGATTGCCTGTTGAGCCTTAAAGAAAGAACTCCGGAGTTATCTGACCCTTCCTTTAATAATGCCATCAAAAGGGAAGATAAAGTGTTTATTAAGGACCCCCTTAAAACTAGGCGAAGTCCTGGAGTCGATTGAAGGAAATGGGGAGTTGGTTTGTTCAGCGATAGTAAGAAAAGAAAATGGGGCTATATTAACCCATTCAATCATTTATTTCCTCTGGAGATTAATTCTCTTTCGGAAAATGTGGATGCGGAAATTCTTCATGAAACAAAGGATGTACCAGACCAAAATCTGTCTTCTCGACCTAATGAGAGTGTTAGAGTCTGGATTTGCCCTGCATGTAATAAACAGGAAGATTTCAGACCAATGTGATCATCGTAATGACTGGTTCCACTTTGGTTGTGTGGGCCTAGAAGATGCATCCACAAAAGAATGGTATTGTTCAACTTGCAAGCCAAGTCGTCGGGATAGACCCAATTTGTTAAGGGTCTAATAAGGAGCCAGAAATTTCTGGTGCAGTTCTCAGGCAAGACCTTAAAAACTGCGACTAAAACATGAGTTTTTTTTCGTTTTTTTGGGGGGAAATGTGAGAATCTTAAACTGTTTGACTTATCGAGGGTGGTGAAGAAAGGAATGCTGGTAGCTGTTACTAACACGGCTGGTGGTCAGTTAAGCAAATAAAGTGGGTGCCTATAGAATCGAATTCAACTTCAATCGCAATAGTAACGTAATAACCTCGTGACTGTAAACGACACTGTCCCTTCCTCTCACTCAAGCTTGCTTTTATGCAGTTTTTCGCCCTGTCTTATTTGTATGTGCCCTGTTTTCTCGTGATCTCGTGAGACCACAGTTTACAAAATACCAGGCGCCATCTTTTTTTTTCTTTTCCCACCCAACACTTCCCTGCGGCAAGTCCACCCCGCCTCTATCATGCCACCGCTCGCACGCACATCCACAATGCACAAATGCGGGGACGCTTGTTACTCTGGTGAGTATTACATACTCCCCTAATTTGATGATCAGAGTGCACTGCAGGGTTGGTCTAGTCCGTTTACTTCTGCGAAGGGGGCGCATTCATAGGTTCTCGGTCAGATTCAGGTTCTGGTTTCGGGTCTAGTTCTGATTCTGTTTCCGCCACGTCAGCTGAACTATAATCTTCACTCTCTTGTCTGTAGATCTCGTTCATGAGTAGCTCATCAGTTGAGGATTCATTGCTCACCTCTGCAGTTGTATGATACACCTCAGAAGCCGGGTGAAGATCGCGCACACGGCGCGGAGTTCCACCAACTAGGACTGACAGCTGGCTGATCACCCCAGAGATTTGTCCTCACTTTAATTTGGTGGTGCACCGGTTTCCAGGTGGTCTCACCCAAATTGGATCCCTTACCTCATATTTGGCATGTCTTTTCTGGATGATTGGCTATGCAGCATTAATTCGCTTTAGTCTAACACGATATTTGTATATGGCATTGGCCAGCACTGTTGTAGGTAATTTCCCATCCTTTTGCATGACGTTTAACCAATACGTGGCCTCTGGAATGGTACATTGCTTTCTGGCAGCAATTCTCTTAATGCTACGATGGCTCCTCTCAGCAATGCCATTCCCTGATGGCACATGAGCGCACGAACTTGTTGGCTGCAAAAAGCAGCATAGTTATACGTCAAGATTTCTTCCAGCGCACCCCGCTCAAAAAAGATGGATGACAAGATGTGAACAACACTTGCCGAGTCCTGTTTAATCATCTCGCCATACCGCAAAACATGTGGTGTAACCCCTCCTTGTGGAGAAGGTGGTTATGACTTATCTGAAATTCTCGGTTCGTGTCGTCTAGTCTTCTGAGGTTGTTACATGAAATCTGGTATGCTGAAAACGAATAACAAATTCACACAGGCAGAAAGACAACAAACACTTGTATCTAGTCAACTTTGCGAAATTAAGCTTCAGTAATGTACAAGTGTTTTTACAAATATCACTCAGTTTTTGTAAGTTTTTGCACAGACAGCAATAGACGGATGAAGAAGGTAGAGGGGTCACGTCCCTATACGGTCTGTCCTTCTCGGAATCAACACGCAATCTCTCCCATCTGACTAATTTTACGACACTCGTATATAAAGTAAGGTATGTGGATGGGGTGGAAGCTTTCCTAGCCAATAAGATTTCGCCAAGACATCAAAAAGCCCCAGGTTTTAAGTGGGTACATTTCCCAAACCGGAGATTTGAATTCTGATTCTCACGAACATCAAGACCAGATGTCAGTTCTGACATCCGACGTTGAGTCTTTAAGGCCAGACAATGTTATACGTGAAATTTCCTGTCATCAACTTAACTGCAAAACATTTCTCTGGGTTCAAACAATATATATTTTGACATCAAATAAATATATATTTATCTTCTATCTTAAATCCTTGGGTTATCTGGCGTCACCCGGGAATGATAAACTATTTCAGCGTAGTTCTAAAGCTCAAGGGGGGATTACGTCACAGTGGGTCCACAACCGATAAGAGTTAGAAAGGGTTTACCACTGTCATGGGTAATATCCATCGCCACCCGCTGCCACACATTCTTGACGGCCAATCGTCCTTTTTGCCATTGCTCTGGTGCAAGATCAATAGACTGACATGCCTCACAGTGTCTGCCAATCTGTCTGACATCTGCTTTTGTCACTGCTGGATCCACACGCCTCGCAAAATACACTGTTCTCTTGACACCTGGATGTCCGCTCTGTGCATGAATCTTCTGTATTAGACATGGGATAATCGCGCCAATTGCAACTGCGCGAGATCGATCAGTGTGCTCCACACCCATCTTCATGGCTCCATACACTTAGTGAGGTACACTGGTTAGTTGGTCAGCACGATTACAATGTGATGTTACCAGCGTTAGCCCCACTGATAGTCCATGCTCAGAGACCAGATTCCTCAGCATGTCTAGCCTTCGCCGGATCAGCATCTCGCTGGCTGCCTTAGTGCAGATTCTTGTCCGTCCTGAAAGCGTGCAAGACAGCCAGTGGTAGACGCAGAGAGAATCCGTGTACAGGTACAGTTTCTTCCATTGCCATTGCAGTGCGAAATTTATTGCCTTTACAACAGCGTCCAGCTCTGCTAAGTCGATGTGCTGACCATCCCTCACGGGTCGCAGCTAACATGCGTCTTCAAACACATTCCCCCTTGCTCTAGTGCGACTCAATGCCAATGAACTAGCTTCGGCCCACACATTTACGTGGTCTGCATCAACACACCATTTTCCCCGGGCAGGGCCCTCCTTGTTGACTCTCTCCAGGGTCTCAGTTACCATCAGAGTTAGAAGAGCATTGTCAAGCACATCGTCCCAACCTGTGGTTACCAAATTCGCTCTGCGTTTAATGATACCCATAGATACACGGACCCAGCCACAGGCTGGTAAGTGTCCAACAAGTTTCCAACACCAGGAAAAAAAGGTCCGCCTCGTAACAACGTCAGGGATGCCTGGAATCCCACTGCTACGCCTCCATCATAGGGTACCACCTTCCTCGCAGACGTCTAATCCCAATACGCGCACTCCATCCCTCAGATGTTCAGGATTCTTGCACTGCAGACCAAACTGAGCAAATTTTTCCAGACACACGATGCAGATTTTTCCAGACACACGATGCAGATTTTATGTCCTCAGTGATGTACACATCGTCAATGTAGGCTGATGTTGCGTCCTCAATGGTCTTTTCTTGAGACATCGTATTCACAATGGTCTTCATGATCTGCGGTGCCACATTCAGACCAAATCAGAGCCGTGTTAGGCAGTACCTCTGACCCCGAAACCACACACTCTGGAACGGCCATAGCGTTTGATCTACTCGCACCTGGAAATAGGCCTTCTGCAGCTCTAATATTGACACATTGGAGCCCTTCTGGCACCATTTGCTCAGTTTGCTAGCGCAAACGTCAGCATCGGCAGTGCAAGCGTCAATGTACTGGTTGAGCTCACGATAATCCAGCACTGGTCTTACTTTTGACTTGTTATGCTGGATAACTGCCATTAAGGGCATAGGATGCTTGGGCGGACCAAGCTTATCGGGGTAGGGGATCAGCCATCCATCTCGGATCCACGCCTCAAGCTCATCACGAGCCTCGTCAGGTATGGGTATTCTGCGACGCGATTCTTTAATTCGGTTGGCGCCCTTCCCTCGGTCCACTTTCATGACGCAGTCCAGGCCTGCTGGCTATAGTCATAGCCCACCGTAAAGTCAGGGCGATTGATGTGGATTGCAGCACACACCGGCCTTTTTTTAAAACACCCGCTCGCGTCTCTTTCGATGATCACCCACCCCAAGTGCCTTGGTAGCATTGTAGTCTAGCAGTACGTCGAACTCCAGCAAATCCCCTCGCGTCACCAACACATTAATTTCCATGGCCACACCAGAGTCCGTGTGGACCTTCACGGTTCCAACTCCATAGCATGCATTTATTTCATAAGCCGTGTAACGATCCATTGCAAATGCGTTGTACATCGTATTTTTTATAGCGGTCACATCAGCCTTCTCGGTGGCACTAAGTTGTTGATATACACTCAGAGCGCCCCCCCCCCGTCAATCTAAGGAGAATCAGTGTGCACCCTCTTTACGTCAAAGAGATTGCAGGTCAGCTGGAACCTCTCAACCCAGTCAACACCAGATGTGGACCCATCAAACTCTGGAATCAGTTTCAGATCAAACCTTGAGTGGGTCATTTTTCACAGCAATAGCCGGAATAGCTTGTATCAAATTCAACTTCAATCCTCACAAACGCTCACAATACTAACAAAATAACCTGTATCTTTCTCTTACTCAAGCTTTCTTTTTATGCAGTTTTTCACCTTGTCTCATTTGCATGTGTGCCCTCTGTTTTCTCGCGATACCACAGTTTATAAAAAACCAGGCGCCATCTTGTTTTTCTTTTCCCACTCAACACATCCCTGTGGCAAGTTCACTTCTCCGTCACGCCACCGCTCGCACGCACATCCACACAATGCACAAATACGCAGACGCTTGCTACTCTGGTGAGTATTACACTTATTCCTTACAAGTTAAATAGACATTCCAGTCACGCGTGAATCTCGTTGAAGAGAGCTTGGGTATATAAAAGGAGTGGCCGCTCTACGGTTGTTGTCTTTCAGACAAACTACACTTCGACCATCGTTAATCATCTGTTACTTTTACAAGGAAAGACTGCTTTTAAGCAACGTCGACATTTTGTTGCAAGACTTCAAACGTCTTTTCTCCCACCCCCTCATACCCGTAGGTAAGCTAATCCCGACAAATATATATATATATATATATATATATATATATATATATATATATATATATATATATACACACACACGGATGTTCTAGACATTGTGATGTTACAACATTTATAATCACGACGAAAACAAACTTCAATACATGATTGCAGGCAAATGCCAGGGAAACAATCTATTTCTTAGGCGTATAACCAAAGTGTAATTCTTCAAAATTCTCTACGACAAAATAAAAGTAAATCGCCGATGAGACAAGACATGTTTCATATAGTACGATTTTTGTTTTCCTCCTTCTCCATATCGATTAATAGGTTTAAATTTTACTTTATTAATATTATTTATTAACATTATTAATAGGTTTATATTTATACTTTATTTTTAAAACTACAAAATTTCAAACATTCAATTCATTTCTTTTGTTACATCAATTGTTTTTGTTTGATTCTAGCTGCTGACGTGTGTAGACTTTCTTTTAAATAACTAGCATTCTACCTTTAAAAATTGATAAAATTAAGTAGCGAACGAAAGGACCGGGATTTCTGAGACTATCAGAAACGATTCGTTTGTAATTCAACTTCTCATAGTTCAGTCCTATTCTATTTCAATTAAAAAAAAAGAGAATTAATTTTGAAAATTATAGCGAGACAACTCGAACAGTCTGAAATAAATTCGGAAAAAAATCAACTCTTAAGTCAACAGTATATATTGCTATGCGATCTCACCCCCCCCCTGCTGATGTCGAGTAACAAAGTAAGGTAACGCAGAGAACAACGAGTAACAAAGGCTGGGGCAACCGTTCGCCAGTACTTCATAAACACAACTAGCCAGAGATACGTTCCTTTTATAACAAGATTCGTGCCTCCCACTACACCTCTAAGTCTGCATAAGACTCGTCCTCTAAAACATTCAGATAGGAATTCCACTCCCGAGGCCGGCGCCACCACGTAAGCAATCTTTTATTTTCTCACTTAATAGGGGTTGAACAACATTTATCAGTAGCAAAAATATACTACAAACTGAAACTAAATACTAAACTTCAATTAAGATGCAATTTTGTATTTTCACGTTAAATATGCCATGCAGATAACGTAGTATTCTATAAAAGAGGTTTGTTTACTATATATCAAATGCGTTTGTTCTCCTTATAATTTTTTGAGCTAGGGGTTGATAATTTGTATAATTCAGAATACCGTTCTCAACTTGAGTGCAATGTTCACAATTTTTCAATCGATCTGGTCTGTCTCAGGACATTCTTGACGACCCTCGACCTTTTGCAGTTAGGAATCTGTAGGAATTTTTTATTAAATCCACGTGTTTCATACTCCAATTGAACCAGCCATGACCTGGTATAGGGTATCTAGTAATTCACACTGGTATTACACTGAAGTTGTAAGCCCAATTCCTGAGCAAGGGAGCGAGTTTATTCATAAAAATATGTAGTGCTGTTTTTTTTTATGCAATATCTTATAGCGAATCCTTTCTTTGGATTTAACGAAAACTCTCAGAAATCGTGTACACTCTACAGTTAATTCCTCCATATACTACAAATCAAATATTCTAGTCTATGGATTTCCAGCACTTTGCACATTTGTCATGCAAATTTCATTACTATTTAACATTCTAATTTCTAGAAATATTTATCACAAACTTGTTTTTTTTATTATTTTCCTCTCAATATTCATCATTAAAATAGCCAATCCAACATCTTTTACCTCGAGCTGATTTCAGATTATATATGTGGTAACTTATTTATAAAGCAATAAATGTATCTAAGTTAGCATTAAAGATCAAGCAATCTTAGTATAAATATTTTAAAACGCATTGTCATATTCTTTCATGTTTAAATGTAGTTTTATCTCTAAGCAGAATCAAATATCTAAATTTAAATATCCGTCAACATTCATGAATTTATATCTTAAGGGATCGGAATTGCTCTGGGCGTGTACTTAAATATGCAATTTCTGGCTCTACATGAATAAAACATTCAAATATACGAATTCTGGCAAACCTGAAAGAATTGTAAAACTGAGATTTTTTTGTTGTTGGTAAAAAAAATAAAATAATAAATACCTTAGCCTGTGGTTTTATGTCACGCCAATCTCGCAATTTCCCTATTTAACACATTTGTCTTCTCGCTTCCAAGCTGAACAAAAATAATCGATTTCAAACGAAAGAAACATGTAATTTTGGTTTAAATATAATAAAGTATTCCTCCACCCGTTTTCCAAGCATTGTTCCGTGATTAACCCTGACCTATATGTCAAATCTGACTAGTTTGCTTGCTCTGTTTCATCAACCTTTTGTATTGCAGGTATTTAATGAAGCAACAATCACGTTTGTATGCATACAATTGTGTGAGAGTGTTCGAGCTATCTAATATCCTTATAGAATTTTCATAGCATTGCTATAATCCGCCGTTTAAATAGTGTATCTCTACCAAATAAGCGTTTTTTCCAGTTTTCCGTAGACAATTAGTACAAGACTGGACACGAAAACTCGTACAATTTTGTTTTCGACAGAAAATAATTTATCTTGTCTATTTGCGTACGAGAAATAATATTCAATCTCATTATCATTACATACAGTTTGTGCCAGATTGTCGGGGTGTCTTTATACCTGGCTTGTGGCAACTCGCTTTAGTTTCTTCTTCTCTAGCTACAATTATTATCTATATATTATCATATAGTTTACACTATTACGTCAAAATTTTCTTCATATTAGTTCAGTATAATGTTGCGTTGTTGAATGTATATGAAATTATCTTGCTTGCACTTTTCAAATGTTTGCTAAAATCATACATACACTTGACAAACTTTTGGTATTCTCCAAATAAACACTAATGAATTTATCAACAGTCTTATTTACAATTAGCTTTTTACTCTTTGTCAAAGGGATACTGACGCTTATTGTAGAGTTTCGTTGGCAGGACGACGAAAAGATGTCAATCACAGTCAACGCTTTCAGTCTCGTTCTTTTGTTTGTTATCTGTCTTTTATAGACATCAATTGACATGGAAATATTAAAATATTACATTTTTTTTCTATTTTGCATTGCGCAATACATAACTCCCAACTTAAAATATAAACATTTTTTTCGTGATAACATACTGTCATTTTTATGGGACACGATAATGTAGATCAAAATCTATCTGAAATGTATGTTTGCACATCTGCTTTTCTCGATGTCGCCGCGTCTCCATATACAACAATAATTCCGATTCGATGTGTTTTCGTATATCAACTATCTACATACGATATAAAGTTTAAATTATCTTAAATTGTTTAGTATCTATTTAATCTAAATATAATCACAACTCTAGTGTTTTCTTCCATTAAAATTAATTGGAGAGACTTATAAGTTATTTACTATGTTATAATTACGCGCATTTCTACTTCAAACAAAAAGGTCGGTTAGTATATTTCCCAGCAGAATTAATGTAAAACAGTAAGAAAAGAAAACAATATATGACTTAATTTAAAAAAATGCTTATTTAATACTTAAATGTTTCAATTTAAACGTTTTGTATACTATATTAGTCAGCTTTTATATGTACTGATATTAGCAATTATGTTTAATATAAGATAACACATTCATAACATTAACTAAGAAAAATGTCTTATTAACTACTGATGAATTAAATACGAACAGTCGCAGCGGTTTTACTGCGGAATTTAATAAAAGCAATACTGTAGCCTGTAAGAAAGAAACAGCGACAGCCAAAACAAAGCATGCTGAAATAATCCAAACAAAACAGAATCCACAATCATCAAAAGAAATCTTATTTCTTCATCTATATTATATTTTTCTTAGTGTGTCTGTCCATTCAACTTTTTCTCGGAAATTACTCTGTCGATCTGACATTTTGAATAAACCAGTACAACTCACACTCTCTACCGATCCAAGTTATGACAACAGGACCATTGCCAGCACCCTCAAAATGCATCGCTGGATTGCCATGAGTAACAGGGACGCGCCTAGGGTGATGAGAACAAAGTTTCAAACTACGGTCAGGATTTTTAGTGTGGTCTCAAGTGAGGGCCACATCATGCCACCTAACATCTTCAAAACCGGCTTGAAAGTCAACACCAAAGTGTACCTAGATGTGATGAAGAGTGTGGTGATCCCTTGGTGCAATCAGGTGGCCGCTGGCAGACCTTGGGTATTGCAACAAAGCGGCACCGGCCCACAAGTCCAAAGTAAATATGAACTTGTGATTTCTGAAAAATCTATACTAGTGTAGTTAATAAAGGGCAATCAATAATTTCCTCACTATCCAATAACCAGAAGGCAACTGAGAAGACGGAACTGCTTCTCCGACAATTTGCCTCCACCTTAGATACAAATAACTTCCAAAATTCTACTATGCGACTGAAGCCGCAGTTGATTTGAAAATCACCTCTTTTCATGTCGGCAATATCAGAAATGTATTATTATCAGTATTACAGGGATGAGATAAGACGTGTGAGCCTGATATCATCCCAGTAATACTAATTAGGAAATGCTCAGCTGAGCTAGCCCCCGTACGTCCAAAGCTCTACAATAAATACTTCTCCAATAACTGCAAATAGCCTCTGTGGTACCAGTCTACAAAAATGCTGGCGAAAGATTGATCTTCTCAATTATCACCCTATAAGTCTCCTCCCCCTTTTCGCTAAAATCTTTGAAACCTTAAGCAGTAGTCCACTATATCGCAAAAGCTAACCTTCTATGACAATATTAATTTAGGTAATGTTCTACTGCAGCTATTTAAACAATCTCTAATGCATATACCATGCACTAGATAAGGCGGGCGAATAATTAGATTCTTATCAGACAATATGACCAGCAGGTTGTCATTGGTTGATATTCAATCTGCATAACATTAATGGGAGAGTGCCTGATTGGTCGATCCTTAAGTCACGATTATTCACAATATTCATTAACGACCTTCCTGACAATATTGTGACCGAAATGGGTACATTTGCTGATGCTACAACGATCTATATAATATACACAAGGAGAGAACGGATTTACACAAATCTAACAATACCAGAATCTGTAGATAATTACCCCCAGACCGTAGTGGAATGGGGACGTAAATGGATGGTAACATTTAATGCTCATAAGACTAAGCTGTTCTCCATTAAAAATTACAAAACGCCTCTCCAACCACTGATATCGATGACAAATAACACCATACCTGAGAACTTTTTCCTTCTAACTCCACGGCTTTAGATTTACGGGCAATATGAACTGGAACAAATACATTGAGGACATTGCAGAAGTCTGCTGCAAAGAATGTTGGTTCATTTATCGTGCTAGAAAACTCACACCTTAGCGTATCCTGGACCGCTATAAGGCCGCCATTCGCCCATGCATCGAATATTTTGCCACATCTGTGGTGGTGCATTTACCACTAGTCTCCTTGGATAAGTCGCAAAGAGTCTTCAATGTAATATGGTCCAATCCATGTCCCATGTCAGTGCCTCTTTTCCAAGTACTTTAATAGAAAGTGCTCAGAAAAACTGCATTTGTGCTCCCTCAACTTGCATACCTCTGACAAACCTCCTTAGCCACAAAATCACTCTTTCATTGTCATGATCCTCAAACACGAGAAAGCTTTCTATTTTAATAGCTTCTTGCTTCAAACAGGTTTTGGACTTTCCTGATTGCTACCTGCTTCCCATACTGTTTTGATATATAGAAGTTTAAATGTAATGTAAATCAATATCTTGTTAATATTTTCTCGGCTAACCCAAATTATTAGCTCCTTACCTCTAAGTGGCGAAATATCTTGTTAGGGATTGAACGTAAGAAAAAAACTTGTCCGTGTCGTTCCTCCCAAATTTTGTCTATCTCACTGACGTAATTATTTTCTCTTCCTCCGGCTGTAGCTTCAATCACAGTATTTCCAATGGTTTCATGTCATCTTATGACAGGCATTCCTTTCAAGATTTAGATGTCCCCCATTATGGGGACACGTTTCTTCGTTTACCCCATATAAATGTCGTCCAGATAGCAATGCATTTTTATTTCTTTTAGCAAGGTGCTTCTAATTCAAGAATTCCATAGAGTGCGACAAGAAAAATGTACTATTTGCCAGTTAATTACCTGTGTTTCTCTTTATCACATGATAAAGCATAGAACATATTTATGGCGTGTACATAGTCTACTTCGTAAAGTTCTTGGATTACAATGCACCCTCAAGTTATCAACTATGTCGTATCAGTCTTGCACACGACTTCTATTCATTGACACGAACATATTGAACATTTTCTATAGTTTTTATTAATGCATCAAAAAAACATTTTTCATTGAACAGACGGGATCAGATGATGCGTGATTTTTAAACATTCAGGTCAGCCCTAACAGGCATAAAAAAGGCAAGTTTTTTTTTTCATGCAAGAGAAAATAAAAAACAGTAAATTATCAGGGGAAACACAACGATAAATGAATTAAAAGAAAAAGTAATATTTAATAAAGCGCTTTCCAATCGATAACGTAAATGAGTTTAAAATTTATGCATGATAAAATTAGTCTCTTAAAGGCTAATTCATGTCTGATTACTTCATCTAAACGGAGGTTCTATTTTATTATCATGTTCATCATTTGGTTTGCGTACAGCGTCCCGTCAACAATGTATCAAAATATAACACATGGTTAATTGTAAAACTAATTTTACATTTGTCTTTAAAGATCAAAATGTCAAGATCACAAAAAGTCTTCCCAATAAAAGGAGAGAGCATTCGAAAGTGTCGAAGTACGAGTAAATAAGCTATTAAAGTAGTAGGCTTTCAAGCATGTAAGGTATTTTACACTGAATAGGGGAGATGTTGCTGTTTGTCGGCGCAGTAGAGCATATTTACTTTAAAGGCAAGTGGTACAGAGATCAAGTGCATCCGTTCAGTCTCGAAAGACAAAGGATACCCCCTATAAGGGCAGCTGCACGTGTAAATTTTGTGGCAAGTGTTGTTCAATTGCCAACCTCTGCTGAAGCGGCACTGCTTGAGTCCAGTGGCAAGGAGAGGTCCAGGACGACTGGAAACAATGCCGAGATAAGCGGAGAGCACATACAGCACATGGAAGTCCAAAACGGCTACCTATCTAGTACAAGTTCAAAGGATTTTCCATTAAATTATATCTCAAACAATATCAGCGATGCAACATCGCGGCAACGAAATAGATATTGGAGTTTGGTTGATAGAGTGACGACTATTAGATTTGAGACTATATTGTGACCACGGTGTTTAAGAGTAAGATTCACCAGCCCTGATATGACAGACCATGTCAATATTGGATTCATGTGATACATCATACTCATATTTAGCCTATACAATAACTCATTGAGACCTGAATCTTAGATGCCCGTAAAATTAAACCTGGTGTTTAACTAAACCTTGAAATGTTTGGTAAAGTATGACATTTTTATCAAGTTTCGATTTTCACGTTTTTAGATTGAGGAACGCTGTCTTACAACCGACTCCAGTTACTGTTTATTTTGTTTGAAACGCTCTTCAAAAATCATTCTCATTATGTTCCCTATCTTTTCAGATGGATCCAGCTTAACCGATCCAAGAATTTTGGTTTCTTTTCTTAAGCCGCACGACTCTAGCGGATATAGATAGACTATGATAACGGCGGAAACAACGAAAAAATCGGCCGAGAATGAAGGTTTATTTATCGAACTTTAAACGAACGTCTTTTAGAAGAGTAAAAGCTCATAAAACTGATGCTAACGATTTTGTTCATTGTAGAAACTTACTACTCGATTGATATTGAAGCTAATAAAGTAATGTATATCCTGACATCGACTTTGCTCTTTGTTCGTGAGTAGTAAAGTTCTTCCAAAGTCGGAATTTTACGGAGTTTTATCTTATTGTTTTGCTTAATTGGAGATTACTTCATACAATCTCATAACGCTGAGATGAGACCTTTGTCTATTAGTTTCTCTATTAGAAGTATGAAATATGGATGCCGACTAATGTTGTGCTTATTTTTTTATCATTTAATAATGGCTTTCGTTCATATTTTATATTTTTCTCCCGTTTAATATTACAGCCATCCAATTATTTTAGAACCAGCAATATATATCTATAAATGCTTTATTACAAATGTTTAAATCTATTTCTTCGATTATTTCGCAAATTTTATGGCTGATTCTTATGACCTGTTTGTTTTTTAATCCTATTCCAACAATTGTTCGGTATTTTAAGCTTTTACTTATAAAAACAAAATTAAAAAGGGTTACGTTATTATGCTATTTTAAATTAAGGTCTAAATTATTTTATTTATATAATTATACCTTTCATTAAAATATAAGTTAATTGTTTTGAGGATGGTTTAATACTGGGTTTCATTAACAAAATGTTTCGCGTATTACCTAATATGTTAAAGAACAGTGATTCTTTTCTTTTATCTTGTAATTCTAAAGTATTATTTTGTAATATTTTACTTACAAATTATTAAACATCTTCCATGTTATTGACTAAATTCTTCGCTTACAAGTTAGTAATTATAAATTACACGTTGTCATTTAAGAAAAAAGTTATTTTACGCGGTGTATAGTAAGGAAGTTCCAAGAAACGTTAATCGTTGTTTAAAACATTCTTTAATGAATTTTCATTAGAAATAAACGAAAGTCCTATTTAGGATCGCTAGCAACCACTAAAAAACTGCCAAAGAAAACTCGTAAGGCACGAATAAATTGCTTGAATCCGTGACCAATCAAGATTTCCCATACTTCAGTAGAAAGTGACAAACAATATGGATTTCGCCCTGCAGAATTAAAAGCTTAATACTGACTAATATCACAGAATCAGTCAATCGATTCTAGAACACTTGGTGCTGGAATATCAAAGACGTTTTTTTAAATATTGGCATAAAACATTTACTTCAAATATTCTGCCTGCTTCCCACCTGACTACAACCTGGATGTCTTCAATTCCAACGTAAACAAATTCCTAACGAACCGCCCACTTAATTAAATCTCCACACTAACGTACTGTACTTGCAATAACCCTTATCCCTGAGTGGCTTCCGGGCCTTGATAAGTGGTGACCACCGTGTAAAAAAAATGCTACCTATGGAATACCGGAAAATGTCCTCCACCATGCATCTTTCTTTTATTGGGGTCTGCAGCACATAATCAATGTAATTATGTTTCGGAATCGGTTCTAGACCAATTCTCTTTTCGATCGTAATAATTACCCACACCATATATTAAGATGATTTCCGGAATATTTCTTTCTTTTATCTCTGAAAACAAAAACTATAAATCCTCATGTAGAAACTCATTGTTTGAATGTAATCTTGACAAAAAGCAAGTATTTTGTCAAATATTCTATGCATCGTAATTTTAAGCAAAAATATATTTTAAAAATTGAATATTCTGAATTGTTTTTAGTCTTATTAAATGCCTAACCTGGGTGCCCGGCGTTGCCCGGGTGTTCAGAGGTGCATGATGAGCAAAATATTTTTTTAAAAAGTCGTGGCAGGCAGACAAGCTCGAACCTGTACCGCGAAGAAAGGAAAGAACGTGAAAGAAAACGTGAAAAAATAACGTGTGTGCTGTTTCGCCTATCGCCAAACCTGAATTATCGAATGTTTTAATTAAGGCTAGTAAATCGAAAAGAGGGCATGACTTTCGGAAATATCGGCGAAAAAAAAGCGATCACTCCCTGTAGAAAAGTGCCCAGCTGAGTGTGTAGGAATTCATATTTTCAGCCATTTTTTTTATATTTGTCCTCCGAAATGTTGGGCTTCTAAAATGAGACCGATGGCGTAAAAATCCGTCTCCTCTATAGAAAGTTTTTAGCAGAATATAAAGATAGATAGACAGACGAAGAAATCAGATTAAAGAAAGAACAGACCGATTTTAACCAAAGTTAACCTCCTCATACAACCTTATGTAACAAGTGTATCTGAGAAATTTTATTACCGAACAAGTAAAAGGAGCCAATTAATAAAACAGGTATTTTATAAGCCAGAGACGTTTGAAAGAAATGTTACTATTTGGAGTACAACTAAACCATTAGACTTAACTTTTGCATTTTAAACTAATTTTACCGATGTTAAAAATAATTTCATAAAATCAACAGGTTATTTACAGTGCAATGTAGACAATGTAAGTAACTCCAGGGGGACATGTGAATCTTCGTTCATTGGTCCCGGCTATATTAGCCAATCAATCGATTTTATTGAAAATAGGCGGGTTTACATATTTCGATGACAAAACTATTACAAACTATGTAACATTTGTTGATTTCATTTCATCCCGAACAATGTCGGGTTTCTTCGTTAGTATCAAACTAATATTCACATTGTCGTATTTATTCCATATGAGTACGCGTCGATCGAAGTGATTGAAAACATTCATTATCACAGTATTATTAGCAAGCAATTTTTATAGTAAGTCGCCAGCAATCATGCACACTAGAGTGAATAGGGACACATTTCCATAATTACATAAGCATCAGGTCTTCATAAATGGTTGAATCAAATTTAATAATTTTACTTGTATAATGAAGGAACAGATAATCATGAATATTTAAAAAAAAAAAAAACAATTTTGCAGTTACATTGTTAAAAAGCAAATTCACATTAACATACGTGTATTTTATGTGTATTCCAGAAACTTACGCTTTGAAAATCCCATTTCTTACGTGATGTTTTTTCGAGTTGATGCATTTATGAGTGCTTTTTTTATCTTTATCACAAATGTTTTCGTTCTATTAACCTGGCGAAATATCTACGGCCAATAAGGTGTTCTAAATTTACGGATATTGTCATGGGCCAATAAAATAAAAGAAATAGAAGGGAACCTTTTTTTTTTTTTTTAGTTCAAATGTGGTCATTTTCGTTATTCAAGATATCCAAAGTGATACACGATGATTGCATGGTAACAGTGATCGGCAGAAGTGTGCTGATGCCCTTTTTATGCTAAAAGGTCAAATCATTGAATGTATGCGCAAGTGCAATTCCGGAGAAAAATGAACATGAAAGGTTTGATTAAATGTCGCCCTCCGGTAGCCGTTATTTCGTAAATGCTATTAATACGATTGTGGACATTAACTTCAATTACCAATATACAGGGTGGTCAAAAAGTCAGGTAGCATTTTAAAGAAAAACGATATTAGCAATACACGTATATATTTAAGTACCATACATTGAAATATAAAATGAAACAAACATGAAATATGTTTATTTTGTTAATTGTCGTCCATTTCTCTCTATCAATCGCTGGAAGCGATTAACCACTGATTGTGTAACACGTGTAATCATGTCAGCTGATATCCGCGCAATCTCCTCTTCAATAAATAACTTTAAAGACGCTATTGTATCAGGCTTCTTGCCATAAACGCTATCCTTTACATAGCCCCAAAGCCAGAAATCAGGAGGGGTAAGATCCGGAGATCTGGCTGGCCATTCAACTGGGCCACGGCGACCAATCCATCGTTGTGGAAAAATTTCATCCAAGAAATAATATTAAACGAATAGAGATTATAATGGATCATATTGTTTTTTCTACCCTTAACATGTTACCTGACTTTTTGACCACCCTGTAGTTTCGACCAATCCAATATATCTGATGCTTATTTCTAATCCTAATCTTGGTGACAACAATATCTGCGTGTGCGCACATTGAAACTTAAATTTACAATCATAAATTTGTACATTCAGTTAAGCAAATGTTTATTCTAAAATCACAAATTATCTTATAAACTAGAAATACGACCCAGCATTTCGGGAAATTGATTAGACTTCTTTCTTCTTAGGCAGCTTACGGGATCATAACATTTCTGGTAACTCGCAAGAGCTGCGTTAACGTTTAAAAAAAAAGAATTTAAAGAATGCTATTTTTGTCAAAACATACGTACGATTAAACTGACTGACTTGTTTCATTTTTTATAATATAATTCTTTTGGGAAATCCTCCTTTCGGTATTACGAGTTTAAATGTCGCCCATTTCGTGAGACTATATTTTACGATACTCCAGGATACTTTGGGTTATCTTAGTTTGGTAATATCAGCATAAAACTTGAAGGGGGAGATTGTTGTATACTTTGATCAAAGGGAAATATATAATCAAAATTGGATTGTTAATGAACTTCCATTAGAAAAATTATAGTGATATTTGTCTATATCGACAAAAAAAAATCAAAGTTTACACTTCTTTTGTTAAGAGCGAGAAATAAAATCAAATGTTGTAATATGGTGTTTTATGCAAAAAAAAATAGTCTTTTCTTCTTGACCTTCTCTGCAAAACTATTATCGATGATAAACTTAGTAAAAACAAAACAAAATTAAAAAAAAACTAAAACACCCCTGTAACAAAATTACGAGAAAAATGAAAGAATTACTAGCCATGTAGGTTTTTTTTTTCAGAAATGTACCTTTCTCAATAAAATGAGCTATATTAAAAAATTTAAAGCATCCAAATCGTACGCCCCAGGCCCTTAAATCTATAGTATTTGCATCTCAGAGACAGTCGAGATAATTACATCCCCTTAAGGTGAAAAATGTAATTAAAAACCTGAAATATTTTCACGCTGCAAACGTATGACAAAATCACTACCGAATATTTTTGCCATTGAAGAATTCTTTCACTAACATCTCACATACTCTAACGTTTAATTAGTTTCGAACTCAGTACTGCTATAAAAACACCGTACGGTTGAACCTTAAAAATTTCTAGATATGCGTTTATATTTTAACTCGTCATAAAACCTTCGCCCAAACGCACTTATTAATGTGGACTATACTAACTTAGATTCCCGTCATAGAAACTGTCTTGTTTTATGAATTGGATCTCAGAATCGATTTTAATTATATACTTTCTAATTTAACAGCATTTACATCATAAAAGATTTCATGATTATATTCATTATTACTGCAATAGTTGTCTGCACATGCTAAACATGTGCATGCCCTTCCATTAATTGGCTTAATAACAAATATATTGCATGTCTATAAAACTTCATGCTTAAAATGATTAAGACTACATGTAAAAATAATTTTATTAACCCTCACTCTTTTCCCTACCATGCCTGAATTATGATAATGTAAAATATGACCATTTATAAACCTATGTTAGTCAATTAATATTCGATCTTATTTTAAATCATAAATTTCAATTTTAGATATGATACTTTATGTTATTTTTATATAAGCCTTGGTTAATTAAATTTAAACTCCAGTCTATACGACTGTATGTACACCCCACTTTTATTCGTCTGGTTTATAAATTTCTTTAATCATAGCAAGTGCTATATCCCTGTTCCAGCTGGTAAACACGGTATCAGTTTTTAACGTTCCTCATATTCTTTTCCTTATATTTTCTCTTCATCCCTTTTAAATACTAACCTTGACCAGATACGCTGGTTCACGACATCGATATAGCTTAGAACAAAATTAAATTTAATCTAAAACGCCTACGAAAGCATTAAAGAATTTTTTCCCTTTTAGTTTGTCAAACAAATTTAAGCACTTAACTTTAATATATAAAAATACATTAATTTCATATAAATTAACTAAAAAAAAATTGCGGCGAAAAACTGCTTTTCATTTAATTCATTCCAGTATATTATCTGCGTGAATATTGAGTTACTTCAAGGATTTTTTAAAGCATTTCACCAGAGTGGCAATGTGTACACGACGCATTTTCAAAAATGTGTTCTTTACACCTGGAATACGCTTTAAAAAACACCGAAATTCATTCTGGAATATACCGGTTTTCATTGGGTTTTTTTTTTATGTTCAAACCAATTTCTGTGCTATTAATCAAATCACTCATCTTTTTTGCTAATAAAACTTCCTCAGATAAGAAAATCCATTCATTGAAAATTCAGGGATTAATTAATTTTTTTTTTAAATATTTGTACATCTTTTCAAAAAGAATTTGTTTTAATTCTACATAATTTAATTCAAAATTGCTTATATATATATATATATATATATATATACCCAAAAAAAACACCCAAGAAAACGGGCCCCAACTCTAATAAGGCCCCGTTTCCTAGCGTTTTGTCCGAATGAAATGAAACTTCGGTCATAACTAGTTTATTATATTCAAAGCATCACATCAAAACACTATGGTCTTTGGCCTTTTTTCTCCGGTCTACAGCATATGTTCTACATATACTTTGTATGCATTTTGTTTTTTCTTGGGTCACCCTGTATATATATATATATATATATATATATGAGAGAATGTGCGCGCCCCCATCTCAGTTTGTATATTCAATCGTAAATTCCTCATTTAAGCAGCTATATATCATTTTTGAGTTTTTTTTACAGATGATGCTGTTGTGAGGGCAATGACTAAACATGTAGCAATTAGAGATTAATATAATTTAACAGTCGAATTAAAGTTACCTCACTCGGACCGACTACATAGAATTAAAACGTCGGTTTTCAATGTACTTATTTTTTCTACTGAAACTTAACTTTAGCAAAATGAGAATCGTGTGTAAAAATGTTGAAACCAAAGCTTTCGACAAAATACTAGAATAAACACAATTTGGTTTAGCAGAAACTCCATTAAACTTACAATAAAATCATAAATAGGTTGAAGAACATCAGGTCATAGCAATACATACAGTACTGCAGAGAAGCTAGTTAAGCTTCTATATTTCTATCTGTTTTACTTCAAGTGATCAAAATTGTTTTCGTTTTAGGTAGATTACTTATAAAATTTCTTCTTTTGATGTATTTTCATCTTAAATAGACAATGGAAACCAACCTATTTTAGCTAATGATGTTCTTAGTTCTTACAAACTGTCCCTATTATTGCAGCTTATATTAGTGCATCAGAAAGATAAGCATACTTCTGGATTCATACCAGCAATTCCTAATTTACGTTCTTACTCAGTTTTATATTTCTCATAATATATTTCCATTTGGTTTAACTACATTGTCAGCCATTTCATTATAAAAGTTAATTTAACCCACTTGGCTAAAACGAGAAATATCTTGGTTCATAAAACTAACTTATTTAAGCTTCAAAATTAGTGAAAAAATAAAGTTTACGCGCTGAAATTTAAACGATACTTATAAACAGACATCAATTAAACAAGATCATCTGGGATCAAGTTGAGATTGTTGCACGGTATGCATGTTATTTCCAGAATATTTGCATAGAGGGTGTTCAGTTACAAAATGTTCGTCCTAACCGACGGACATAACACCAAGGGAAGTAAAATCTGGTTCGAAATGTCGTACATTTCGAAACTGCGATTACTATTTGTCGCGTAAAATAGAGGATTATTTACGCTTTAGTAAGAATAAGTACAAAGGATATTAATGATCAATCCGATGCGGATAATTCTAATAAATATTGCGCTTGGCGGATAAAAAAATTGTATAATCCTGCAAGTAAAAAAAGAAAAAAGAAACGCACAATATGAATAAAAGAAAAAAAAAACAGCAACTAAATACCAAATACAAACACATAGTACAAAGAAAACAATATCCAAATAAAACTAAATTTGATCAACATCCAAAACTCTCACGTTTCTCTTGGACCGTAAAATACATTGGTCTCAGACGGATGTCAAGTTTCAGTAATTCTGAATATTAAGCAATATATTATAAAGTTAAACAAAGTATATCTTAAAAAGAACATCGAATATTCTTGCAATAACACGAGAAACATGAGCTTAATAAAATCGATAGATACATTTCCGCAATGAAATGTGTAGTCTAAAAAGTTCGAGATTTATTTTCTTGCCATATTACCAAATCGATAAAATTATTGGTCAATGTGCTCGTTTACGCCAACTTAAGACGCCTCAATATATTTGTATAAGTCGACGACTTTAAAACGGTTTTCGGGTATCTTGAAAAGGAATATCGCAGGGAAAATTTGCGCAAACAAAAAGTTTCAAGATATTTTTAAATGAAAATCACTAGCATCCCGGTTTGAACGGGCGGCATATGAAAGCGGCGAACCCTCGGTGTTTTTCAGTGCAATTCCGAAGGCCCTTAACATGGGTGGTTGCGGATGTTTATTCTGAAAGCCGTTCTTAACACGGGAAGGTGGGGGTGTTCATTCCGAAAGGCATTTTCTTATTTTCAACCTCCCCATGTTTAGAATGACTTCCGGAATAAATATGTTGTACAACCAGTCCAGATTGACTGAATTTTCTTGAATTTGAATTCTTGAAAGTAATTTTTGTAGTATTTTATTAGCTAGAAGTATTTTATTAGCTAGAAGTATTTTATTAGCTAGAAGTATTTTATTAGCTAGAAATAGCGTTGAATAAACGTTTGCAGTTCGTAGACTTAACTTCAGTTCGTTCGCGAATTCTCACTGAACTATTTCATTGAAACACAGAAGGCGGCCAATTCAAACTACTAGAAATTACACTGCAAATACAGGTATTTATATCTCGAAAACTATTCGAATGCGCTAATTTTCCTTGCGATATTCGTTTTCAGCATACCTTACAACCTAAAGAAATCGTTTTTTTTTAAAGAAAATGTTTAGTTTTCTTCAGTTAGCGTAACGGAGCACATTGACTAAATTATTTAACTTTATAAATCAGCATAGTCGCAGGGATTGTCCAAATTATAATTAAGCGTGTTATATATTTTGAGAAAAAAAAGAGGTATTATAAAAAGAAAATTGTTGATGAAATCTTAGATTTAATATCATTTTTGATCAAGAAAAGAAACATTACATACATGCTGTCAAAATGAGTTATTTTACTATGAATTATCTCCTCTTGCTTATGTGAAAGTTATTAATCTTTATATAATGACCAACGCTAATCTACCCTCATAGGCTTCCGTTCTTTATCTAATAACCTCGCGCAGTATTTAGGTTTATATCCTACTCATTTGTTCCGTCGTCCAGGTACTCCTTAACTCATAGAATTTCAAAACCTATTAATATTTAATTCTCTCCCACTGCAAAAATTACGACACCGGAGTCAGAACGTGGAATTGATAAATCAGCGTCCAGAAATGCCTGGGCATTCACCTGTGAGAGCGCGCCTCAGGCGATTAGCAATGAGCTAACCCTTATCAAAGAGAGAATGATAAGCCTGGGAGGGTGGACCTCCTATAACTATTGAATTAAACGCCCACAGCAAAATCAACAGGAACCGCACCATTACAGGAACAGTCTAATCTGGTGATTTGGAGTAGGGCAAGGATAAAAGCCCATTGCCGAATTTCTAACTATATTATTCAGCTGAAGATATTTAATGCGTTTGTGCCCCTCGCCGACATTTTATTTCCACGACCTTATATCATACCGCGTCAAATATAGGAAGACTTTAAGACTGTACGTGGTGCTATACTTGCAGCGAATGTGATGTAGTCAATACGCATGTAACTGTATTTTGTGCTATGTTCGTTGTGCATCTCGACAACCTGCAACGTCATGTAATGTCGCGCGTATGTAAATGCGTGCGAAATGACGTCAACTAAAAAAAATATTAAAAAAAGGAACGAACACGTTGGAGAAGACGATCACTTTATGACGTGGTTGATGTTTGAGAGCAAGTTAGAGACGTAAGTGTCGTCAAAGTCATAACAGGAAGTCATTTGCGGCGAGGTAGAATGAGGAAAGGAATGTTGTTACAATGGGGAAAAAGAGTTTGTTTTCCTATTCTTTGTCTACTTTGCGAGGGAGGCTACAACGAGTTACGTAACGTTACACATACCTTCACAAATGCATAATTCATTTCGAAATATAGTGAGCTGCACTTCATTCTTCCACAAAAAGAGACGCAGAGAGTTTGGTCATTATCTCCATGATAATGCTTGACCGAACACATTTCCCGTTCTTTCAGTGATATAGTAGCTGAACTAAATTGACCCTTTTCACTGTCTTTAGTGAAAAGAAACTTTCTATGAGCAAACTTTATATCCAACCACAGTAAGTTTGTGGGATGCAATACAAAGCTGCTTCTTAGATGACTACATCCTGATAGAATTTAAGACCAATTTGAACAAATTAATGTTGGATCACCTTCGTACAAAAAAAAAAAAATCGAAGATAGGAAAAATTCGACACCACAGAGAAATCTATAGAAGGAAATCGACCGACATGGGAAAATATGACGGGATGAGGCACAGAGAGATGTTGAGATGGACAAGCCACAAAGAAAGAGACAGAGGCAGAGACAAAGACAGAGACACACGGACAGATAAAGACACACACAAACAAAAAGAGAGAGAGAGAAACACTCGCACACACACACACACACACACACACACACACACACACACAGAGAAAGAGGCAGGCAAGCAGGCAGAGAAAGGGAGAGAGACAGGCAGAGAAAGGGGGAGAACGGAATGAGACGGTAGGAAAGCGGGAGACAGAGGCAGAAGAAGACAGAGACACACGGAAAGAGAAAGCCATACACAAACAAAAAGAGAGAGAAACACTCGCACACGCACACACACACAGAAAGAGGCAGGCAAGCAGGCAGAGGCACAGACAAACAGACAGAGAAAGGGAGAGAGGCAGGCAGAAAAGGGAGAGAACGGAATAAGACGGTGGGAAAGCGGGAGAAATGGAATAGAAAGATTGTGAGAGGGTCGTTCTACTTTTTCAATTTTGATTTATCTTGCCTAAAAAATAAACCGATGTGTTCTGCAGTTCTAATATACCATATATCAAGATTCTCATCTGTAACGTAGTTTCGTACAGATCGTTCCACACACACACGTTTGCTTTATAATATATGCAGATTTATAAGAAAAAATAGGTTATTAAATTTTATTATAACCATTTAAATTACCTCTAATGAAATTATTTTTAGTTTTGTTTTTCAAAAGTAATACTCTAGATCTTATTTTTCTGAAGTATATTTTATATTTCTCCGGTAAACGCCTGAGCACAGATCCTACTAGTACAACAAAAATCCAAAATTAATTTCAAGTAACAGCGTTTATATGAACATTTTATTCATTGTACACTGTCTTCTAAGGCTAATTAAAAAATGTATTTGTCTTTAATTACTTCACCGAATACAAACTTATAATGCATAGGTATATTTAAAAAAAGAAAAAAAGATAAGCGGAGTGAATTAATTTATAAAAAATAGGAAAACATTATCTAAACATGTTTATGAATGTTTAATCATCTAGTGTTGTGCATAGTTATATATATATATATATATATATATATATATATATATATTATAATGTTAATCTCAAATAATACGTACAGCATAATATTTGTTTTAGCCGAGACTGATTTACGGTGGGCGTTCCAAAGGAGTGCCTCCAACTTTTTTTGTACCGTGTGAATAGATCAGAGGTGATTGCAAACAACCCCTGACATGGACGTGCGTCAAAAGCAGAAATGCGTCATTAAAATACTGGCAAAAGCGTATAGATAATAGTGTGTGAAACTTCTATCTGGACTACAAAAGGACGCTTGTGTTAATGGTAAGACTTGTCTTCGTAGCTCTTCAACTTTACGTTAAAAAAGTGATTTAGTTTAACTTGGTTTTTGTTTTGATGTTGAGCCACGGATATATGTCTAATGTTTTTCATGAAAATATAAATTTGAGGTTTCAAAGGAGTTTGGGACATTTAATTTACTTTTGCGTAAGAAAGCAATTAATGATTCTGAACCAATTTCAATGTCTGCCCATATACGATCTCGATTTCATAAAAATACAATGAATTTAAGATGTAGAAGGGGTTATGCCCCTTGAGCCCTTTTTGATATATACAGATTCGGGCAAACTTTAATTTTCTTCGTCAGCTAATTTTGATAATTTGATTTTATGTAGATGCTGTAAAACTTATCTTTTGTTTTATTTTACTTCAGTCCAAGTTCTCAGAAATCAAAGAGCCCACTACCTGTGGTTAACACTTGAACTCTATAGGTGATATATAGATATTCGAAAGTTCCATTAAAGTTCTGTATCTCTCAAATGTTGAGTTAGTAAAGAAATTGAACATAATTTTCCTCCCAATTAACCATTTTCATATCTTGTAGTACATCTTTTATTTTGGTCTTACTGATTTCCAGGACTAGTCTGGTGGAGTATTTAGCTTCGTGCTATTACTTGGGGTAACATCACTCGGAGAAGGTACACCATTCCTCATAAAATCTACTCTAAGTTAGCCATAGTAAGGAGATCTTATTTGGGCAGCGAATACCATGTGAGGTTGAATATTTGGTCAGAGTTACTTCCATGGAAAAGTATCCTCATGCCAGATTGTTCTGGCAAACCCCAGTACAGAGAGACCTTAGACACTCGGGGAGAGTATCTTGTAGGCATACAGAGTTGTAGTTATATATATATATATATCTCGAAGATATATCCTGCGTTGCGCGGTACTAAACGTAAGGTTAAATTCCTTTGAAAAAAAAAAAACGCAAAGATACTTAGACATGATCATGCGAGAATTTTTTTCCCCAAACAGTTCACTTCTTGTGAGTAAAAATATACTCGATCTGAGATCGAAACTAAAAACCGAAGACAGTGAGTTAAGTATAATAACTATTAGGTCAAGATTGTTTTTAATGTGCTTTCAAACCTCGTTTAATAGATGACCAACAGATGAAAATCCGATGACCCTCAAATACTAATTTTTCAATTTTTACTCCTTAGCAACCCTTTTTCCGGATGAAAATATTAAGTTTTCATATATCTGAATACCCTGTATACTAAATTTAAATTCTTTAGATTAAAACTTCGTTGAGTATATAGGTTTAGCAGTGTCCTCTCGCACATACATTCTAACTTTTATAGATGTATAGCTTTGCATGATTCGGACTACTATTTTTAACTAGAATGTTATTGCTACAGCGTTTATGTCGGTGTACTCTTCCTTTTTTAGGTGTATCTTGTCCAACTTGATGTTTATATCAACCTAGGTAATTTCACATAATATTTTATTTAATTTGCTTAGGAAAATTGCCATCATTTCCTCAACCATAACAGAATAGAGGAGTTAAGTAAGTGTATTCTTAGTATTTTTGTCTTGTCATCACGTCTAAGTTTTTTCTGGACAAGAGAGTCTCGTAGATTCCAGTCCCCCACAGCACAATCACGTTGACACACAGGTTCTCGCCAGATCACCGAAGTTGAGCAACGTCGGGCCTAGCCTATACCAGACGGGTGACCATTTGGGAAGGCGTAGTGCTGTATGTACGGCGAGGTAAAATATCAGGTTCGAAATTTGGCGCGGTCTATCCTTCTTTCTAGGGTAGATGGGCCTTTTTTAAGCAGTGGTAGGCAGCCCATCTAGTGATGGTGTCACGATAAAAAATACTCTTAACAGCCCTATCGAAACATCAAGTATTCAGCTATTGACAAGATTTGAATTACACTACCAACTCGTGTAGGGAAAACAATCTTGGCTGCGGCCGCATGTTACCTTCCTGTTTATTGCTCGTACACAGAAATGCGCAGATATTTTTTGAATGTATTATTCGCTTTCCTTTGTCCTTTCCGTGCTTCCACAACATTCCCCTTCTTTATACAATGTATTTGATTGTTGCGTCTAATTTCTGTGTGCCTATTTTTTTTTAAATTATGTTTTATTATAATTCAGGGTGCATGAAAAAAGATACAAATACAAACATAGCAAGCATTGCATTTTTTTCATTCTCAGAAATCGACCTCTATTTAGCCAACATATTAAACAAGATTCAACAAAGGTTATATAATGAAACTCCATGTGAACATCGATTAAGAACGAGTTGGCGATCATAAAGATTATTCTGGCATTTTCGATCCGAATAATTTGATCAGTTAATACTTCGCAACCGATTTTTTGCGTCATTAATTCGACTCTTGTGTTATCAGTACAAAAGAAAGCATCGTCATTTTATCTCCCAATGATTTCAGACTCGTTTTTGTCGAAAGAAGAAGCTTTATCAGAAAAGCATTTCTACGAGAAGAATATCAAGACTTTGAATGCAGGTCTCGTGTTAATACTGAAGAGTCACCAGTTACTAAGCGCAAAGGCCTTTCACGGATGAGGGTTAAGGAGATTGTTAGGTGGAGGAAGTAAAATAATAAATATGGAAATGGTGGAAGGGATATCACTTTATCACTTGAGAAAACAGCTCAAGGTGTATATGTTACCATTTGATTGGGAATTGAATAGGATTGAACATTTATTATAGGCACAGCCACAACAATGGAAGAAAAACCCCATGTTTTTTAAACGAATTAAAATTTATTGAAATCTATTAGTCTTGAACAATTTTTTTTCGGAAAAACAGCCTGAATTTTATATGAAAAGCAATATAAAACTTTTTCTAAAATTTTTAATAAAATAGTACATTTTCTAAAAAAATGAATAGAATAAAAAGATAAAATAAAATCCTTTCACCGCCATTATTGTCTCGATGAATAACATTTATTTTATTTTTTTAAAAAGGCTTTTGAATAAATTTGTTGTCTAAATATGATCTAGGATAATTTGCTATAAGAATACGAAAAAAACTTAACATAAGTACCTGAATTTCAACAATTTCATCTTTTATCTCACTATAGAGTTCGCGTGGCGAAATAAAATTCAACATTCTCGGATAGTTTGGAAGAAACTACGTTAGCTTTTACAAGACTAAATTAAGTTCAGGAAGTCCTGTAAATTTCCATATATTTTAACGTTTGTTTTACGATTATATGTAGAATAGCTTTTATAAGAGGTTAATTCTTTTTTCATAAGCAGTACACAAACACACACATATGTTGCCTACATAACCACTGAAGTTAAGCAAGGATGACGCTGACAAGTACCAGATAGGTGACCATTTTAAGAATGCTTGGTGCTGAATGTGCTGGAGAAATTCCTGCATCTAGTGTCACGCTTGGTTTCCTTGACACTGTCTTGCCATCGTGCCCACTTTTTTCTGGACGGGTGTCGTAGATGCAAGCCCTCTCACACTTAGCTAAAGCAAGCGCAAGTCACAGAAAAAATGAAAAGGGTGAGATAACTATTTGTAAATACGAATAACTGTTTGTAGGCCTTACCTTTTTAGCATAGCTGAGACTATTTCACGTAATGACAACTTGTCGAAAAAGATTATCGTATTTTTAGAAAGATGCGCAATTATTTATCATGTTTTTTTTCCTTTTTGGTATCGATCTATCAAAGCATTTACTTATTTAATGGTATATTAACAATATTGTGATCACTAAAAGAAAAATATTAATTCATTTTTCAAAGATTAAAAACCAGTGTTTTTTCGTAAAAATGAAAAAAACATTTTTGCTAATCTGAAAGAATTAACATATCGAATAAATTTCGACCCTTCAACGCGCAAAATATGAAAAATTAAACACATTCAAAATTCGGATGTTAACCTTAAAATCTAAGGCGTGCACAGTTTTTTTTATTTGTTTTATCTACAATTTTCACCCTCCCCACAATTCAATATATTTTGTTCAATTTCGGCTAATTATTTTAAGCATATTTGTAACCTCAAATAAATAGGTTGTGGGAAGCCTTTTTTTATAAATAAATATTTATTACGAAAAAAAATCACTTTATAATCAGTGAACATTTCGTATTGAATGGATAATTACTTGACATTTTTGTAGGTATTTATAGAGAGACTTCTGGAACAGATAATTAAGGTTCCGCTTTAGCCGTGCCTAATGTATTTAGTGATGAAAGAAGCTCAGCAGTTTATGTTCTTAAAATGGCAAGTTTTGCAACGATATAATTCCTAAGTGTTTTTGTTTTTGTTTTATTTTGATCTCAGTTGTCTGCTGTATACAAATATTCGCTCGATTTATAAATCTTTCTACAGAAAAAATTGAAATTGGTACAACTGAATTTTGGTGAAAGGCATCAGTTCGATTTCGTATATTCCTAGTTTTATATTCCCTACCCTTTGCCGGTATGAATCAATTTTGAAATCAAAAGTAATTTTCTGCGAGCCGACAAAATGGTAAACAAAGCAAATTGTCAGACACCTGTAAACATTTCACTATCTCCAATTAACTTTAAAAAAACACTCCTGACAGTGGTGTTTTAAAGCAGTACAATTAAGTATTTTGACAATCCATTTTTCTTTTTAACTATTTTCATTTAAATATTTTAAGAAAATGTAACCTAATAATCTCTCTGAAAAAAACCCTAAGTATCTGCAACTCAGGCTAAACATTTGCAGTAAAAATCTAGGTACTTATGCATTTACGTTACCGTGCTGAAATAACGTTTTTTATTCAGAAATCGCTTGTTAATGTGGGGAGGGGGAGTGTATTATTTTAACTATTATGTACGTCGACGAAACAATTCATTAAAAAAGATATGAAATTTAAATTTAACTTGGAAATACTATATAGAAAATAGTACGGTAACAAATGCATACGCACAAAAATCTGTCTGAAATGTCTAAAATAATCCGGGGAAAATGGCATTATACATGTCTTCTCAAAACTTTAAAATAACGTGCTTCATTCCGGTAAGTTTATAAAGCGTTCACACAATCCCTTTTAAACAAAGTAAAATCTCCCTATACAGCGAAGGTTTTGAATCTGCAAATGTAAGGCAAGACACACATACGTATTTTTTTAGGATTTTTTTTTATATGGCAAACGGGAAATAACTTTACACTATAAGAATATGTTACATAAAAATTCAATATTAATCGGACGTAATTGCTCCAGTCAAAGAATTCCAAGGCATTATACGTGAAAGCAAGGTTCCTTGGTGAAATTTTTCATTTTTTTTTTTTACTAACCAATAAGAGTCCGAGAAATGACCAAGTCAAGCATTTTGATGCTTACTGCATAGTATTCCTCCTTGTAAGAATGAAACTAACAATTTCTTGTGTCATTTTTTTTCCTTGTATTTTTATTGTATTATTTTGTTATTGTATTTATATTGTATTGTAAACCGTTTTCGTTTATTCCGGATTAATTTCAAAACAATTTATTCCCCGATTGTTGCAATTTTCAAATATAAGTGAACGCCATTGAATTATTAAAGTTTTAGTCAGGTTTAAACCCGAAGATTAATCTACTTAGTGATTATTGCCTTTCTTGATCCAAATGATTTTGTGACATATGCAAGTACTATTACTGATAATTAAATTACTTTAAAAATATTTAAAATGTCAGCGATTAGTTTTGTCTTACGTTTGCGAGTAAAAAACGTTTTTATGTTCATATTCTGGATTGTTTTTTGAAGAGAATTTATTTAAATTTAAAATCAAATATCGATTGAGATTGTTGATAAAATGTGGTAAAATGAACAAGTCATTCAATTTTATAAAGAGATAGCAATAATCGCATTAAACTAAAGAAAAATGTAATAAGTTTGATAAAATTACCTCAAAATTTTCTTTGCAAAAATTATACAGAGGAAATCATGTAAATAGAAAAAAAAACAAATAAGAGAAACAACACTTATCTATATAGATTACCCACTAGCAAGACGTCCGCGTTGCTCGGTAAGAAAATACGCCTAAATGATATTTTAATTTATTCAGATTTCGTATTTATTATTAGAGTCAATAGCTTGATTATAATATTTACTCACTATGTATTAGTTATTTCAAAAGGAGAAAAATGACTTGGTTGCCATCAGCTATGGTCAAACAAAAACAGCGTTCCAGCCGTACCAGCTACCGTTAAGGCTATCGGCAGCTGGATAAAAATTTAAAAATGAAGTTTATATATATAAACTTCATTTATATATACAGCCACGGTAACATGGTTGTTAATTACCATTTAGGTGGACGGACGCATATTTTATACAGATATACATGTTTAAAATTTACTGGGCATTTTAGTACTCGTAATTAACGTTATTTATCTGAGGATTCTTATATAAATCTCACTATGTGTGTCTCCGTTTTTAAATTGTATCTCCTAGACGGATGATCGTTTGACGGCGTGCAGTAGCTCAAAAGATTGCATATAGGTGCAGAATTTTATTAGGTGTTTAATTGATTAAGACAATTGCTAAGGGATTCAAAAAGGGGGTTCAAACTTGAAAGAAATTACAACTTAACGAGCATAGCGACAATGGCGTGGTTTGCGCATTAGCATGATCTGTAACAGGTTTACTTATTTATTAAATTTACCAGATTATTAACGCAGTAGTTTCTTTGGTGCAACGCGTAGCGTCAACGATTACCAAGACCAGTGTTGCGGCTTCGAGCTCCACCATTTTTTTTCGAGTAGTTTCATGTTTATATTAGAAATAAAATACTTGAACAGTCTCCTACCCAAAAAATAAGGTACTTGTGCAGTATAGCACTCACATGAAAAAACAAAGAATATCTTATCTGTGACGTACTTAACTTATTAAAACTGTAAATCCCGTTAAATATTCCAGTGGTATAACTTCTTCACTATAGCACCCAGATAAAAAAAATTCTTACCCCTGATGTACAAAACATTTAACACAACAGAAAATTTCATAAAAGTATTGAGTTCTTTCATTCATAAATTAGAAAAAGGTACTTGTACAGTATCTTACACAAGAAATAGGGTACTTGTACAGTATAGTACCCATATGAAAAGCAAAGGAAATTTTAATTGCGACGTACATAAAGGCAATTAAAACCGAAAATCATGTAATATATTCGAGTAGTATGACATTTACATAAGAAATAAGGTGCTTCGTTACTATAGTAATCTGATGTAAAAACAAACTCACCTTTGACACACGGAAAAGTTAATAGAAAATTATGTAAAATCATCGAGTAGTTTCATATATATATATATATATATATATATATATATATATGAAACTATCTTAGAAATGACGTACTTGTACATTGTCCTACGCAAGAAATAAGGTACTTGTGCAGCATAATACTCATACAAAAAAAAAATCCTACCCGAGACGTGCATAAAAGTTATTACAACAAAAAATCATGCAATATATTCAGCTAGGACGACTTAGATGAGAAATAACGTTCTTCTCCACTATAGCACTCTGATGTAAAAAACAAAAACTCTTACCTGTGACACAAATTTTGCACAACAGAAAATTACGTAAATTATTTGAAATATGTATCGAACATTACCCGCCCTAGACAAGGACATCTTTTTCCATATATGTGCTGTAAATTTCCTGGTCTAGGGAACGTACAATTATCTCATACATATAATACCTAGGATAGGTAAAATATTCTTTTGTTCAAGCTGGCAAATGATGCATAGACAACAAACATTTCTCTATCCTAAGAATAACAGGCATGTTCAAAATTTTTCTTATACGGTCCCGAGCAACGCCGGGCTCTTGCTAGACTAATATATAAATCTCACTTTGTGTGTCTGCGTTTGTCAATTTGTATCTCCTAGACGGATGATCGTTAGACGATGTGCAATAGCTCAAAAGATGGCATTTTTGGTGCAGAATGTTATTAGGCGCATTTAATCGAGTAAAATAATTGCTAAGGGCCTTAAAGCAATAACACCTTGAGGAGCGTAGCACAATGGCGTCATTGTGCGCATGCGTACATTGAGTAAAAAGGAAATATATGTATTAAGATATTTCACAACGCTATTGAAGCTGTTGTCCCTTTGGTGCAACGGCTAGCATAACCGATTACTAGCACAAGTGTTGAGGTTTCGATCTCCGTCAGTTTTTTTTTTCATTCCTATATTCTTGATTTTTAAACATTATGTAATAGATACACAAGAACACTTATTAAATGAATGATTTTGATTCACGTAACGAAAATGTTATATTAAAAATGATTTATCAGCTTTTTTTTTACATTCCAAAAATCACGTAATTAGATAAGTGATAGAATTTGTATTGGATCTACTCCTAAACTAATTAACCGATCATTAAGAATATCAATTATGTGTATATGTTTATGTATTTCTAGGTATTGGATCCACTCCTAAACTTATTAACCGATCATTATGAATTATTAATATACGTATATTCTTATATATTTATGTATTGGACTCACTCCTATACTAATTAACTGATTATTATCAATTTAATGTATTATATATGATTGTATATTTGTATAGACATATTCCAAAAATCACATACAATGATCAGTTTTTAATGTATCTATGTGTACAAGAAATTCTATCAAACAATAAGGTACTTGTGTAGCATAGTACTCATGAAAAAATAAAGAACATCTCACGTGACATACATGAAAATTATTAAAACCGAAAATCATGTTTAGTACTCGAGTAATATAACTTACATATGAGAAATAAGCTTCTTCAATATAGCATCCTGATAACAAAACAAGGTCTTACCCCTGGCGTACAGACAATATAAAACAGAAAATTACATAAACGTATCGAGTATTTTCATTTTTACATTAGAAAAAAGATACCTGTGCAGTATCCTAACCGAGAAAAAAGATACCTGTGCAGTATCCTAACCGAGAAAAAAGATACCTGTGCAGTATCCTAACCGAGAAAAAAGATACCTGTGCAGTATCCTAACCGAGAAAAAAGATACCTGTGCAGTATCCTAACCGAGAAAAAAGATACCTGTGCAGTATCCTAACCGAGAAAAAAGATACCTGTGCAGTATAGCACCTATATGGGGGAAAAAAGGAAATCTTACCTGTGGCGTACATAAAAGTAATCCAAACTGAAAATGATAATACATTCGAGCAGTATAACATTTATATAAGAAAAAAGGTGCTTCTTTAATATAGCACTATTATAAAAACAAACTCACCTCTGACATACGGAAAAGTTCGCACAACATAAACTTTAAAACTCATCGATTAGTTTCATCTATATATTAAAAATAGGGTACTTGTTCATTATCCTATCCAAGAAATAAGGTACTTATGTAGTATAGTACTCATGAAAAACAAATCAAATCATACATGTGACGTGTATGAATGTCATTAAAACCGAAAATCACGTTATACATTCGAATAAAATTACTTTAAGAAATAAGGTGCTTCTTCACTATAGCAATAGATGAAAAAACAAATTCTTACTCTAGACGCACAGAAAATTTAGCACAACAGAAAATTACTTAAAAGTATCGAGTTTTTACATTTATAAATTAGAAAAAAAATTATCCTACCCAGGAAATAAGGTACTTGTACAGTGAAGTACCCATATGAAAAACAAAGAAATTCTTATCTGTGACGTACATAAGTTATCAAAATCATGTCATATATAAGAGTAGTAAAACATAAATCCGGTGCTTCTCTACTATAGCACTCTAATGTAACAACAAACTCTTACCTGTGATATACCGAGAAATCAGCACAACAGAGACTCATGGTAATTTAATATGTGTTATAAAATAACCGCCCTAGGTAAAGATTATTTTCCACATAAGTGCTGTAAATTTCCTGTCCAATGAAGATACAATTATTGCAGACATGTTGTGTTATACCCGTCCTATGGTAGATAAAATCTTCCTTTGCTCAAGATGAATAAATGATACATAGACCTAAAAAATTCCTCTATTCTTAAGAATAACAGGCATGTTCAGAATTTTTGTCATTGTCTTATACGGTCCCGAGCAACACCGGGTGGCCTTGCTAGTCTTAATATATATAATCACGTAAGTATTTTAAATCTATTAATTTCGCTTTGAAAGACCTTAGTATTCTCAACCATGATTCTCCGGAATTCAGAGTCATGGCAGCCACGTTTTTCGAAATGTTACGATATTGAACTAGAGTTGGAGAGGTGGAGAGTTAATCTTCCCGACAACATTTTTTGTAGTATAGTCTATGTATTTAGCAGTATTACAGATACACACTCCTAATGAGCAGTTAAATTGGTAAAATACATTGTTTTATTCTAACAAGTTATTTGTCTGCGAAATGTTTTTGATTACAAGGCTAATCGTCTGCAGTTTTCACAATGGATAACGAATTTTATTTTTTGCTACTATTGGAAGCTACGTATTTCCCCACTTCGTTCCATAATCTTACAGGTGACAATCCCAGTATATAACTTAGCTAAAAAAAAATCAATGAACTCATCACACCGTATTTACCTTGCTGATACAGCGCAAAATCTACAGAAGAACTTGTGCAGATTCTTCAAACAGCTTATCTAAGGCAATCAGCGTCTTGGAAAAGGTGTTGAAATTTTATTTGTAGGGTAACCGTAGTGCTCACAATTTTAATAGGGCCAAATTATTCCTATTAGCTAATATGCAAATAGAGGCTTTCCCTCTGAAATTAGGTTACGTGAAAGAACCATCCGGGAAAGTGCCTCCCCCCAGGGTTACTACCTTAGGGTTATTCCTCGATAAAGATGAGTTAATTAGTACCAGAGGTAGGATACAAAATTCTGATATTCTGCCCTTCGAGGCCAAGGTTCCTCTTTTGTTGGGAAAATATCATTAATCAAAACTGGCAATTAAGGAAGCTCATCTTAACTTGCTAGATGGGGGGTTAATTTAACCCTCAGTAAGTTAAGGCTGTCTGAAGTCAGGATCCCTCAGGGGAGACGAGCCGTAAAATCCTTCGTGCGTACTTGCACTGTATGGTAAAAAAATAAATGCTCTGCCTTGTAAGGCACGTGCAGGGTCGATATTACCTGCTCATAGGGTGAACTTTGTTGGCCCATTCAAACAAATCGGTGTGGATTTCACCGGTCAATTTTCTATTAAGGTTGGAGGGGTAGAAGTTAAAATGTACATATTACATAGTACATGCATCGAAAGAAATCACCGCCCCTCTTGATGCCGAAAATCTTACAAATGTACCAGTAAATGAAAGAATTGGCATTATCATTAACAGCATATATAACAAGTAAGATGCACAAGTAAGGTTCCATTTTTTGATCGTCTGGGAAATATACACAGGTGAATGGCGTAGCTTTGGGTTCCGTATTGACCCCAACATTTAGTAACTTTTACATTACCAATCTGGAAAAAAAATAATTCAGAGAATCCTTCCATTTATATTCTGTATGTCGATGAGAAATTCTTGCTGCTAGCAGAAAAGAAATGAAGATTTAAAAGATACATTTCAAAATAATTCCGTCCTTAACTTCACATACGAACAAAGTGCTGATAACAAAATTTCATTATTAGACGTTCTCATTGATTTTAGTAGCGATGGATTTATCACCTCCGTTTTCTACAAAACCTAAATCCGTTAATTACTGCATTTTAAATTTTAAAAGTAGATTCCGTTCTGTTATAACTCCGCTATAATAATAATAAAAAAAAACATCGAACTAGGGTGATTGGTGATTTCATCAATTTATTTTTATTGAATCAAAACATAAAACTGGTTTTAGTCAATAACCAATTCCAAACCCTTTTGTGAATAAACTAATAAAACTAACTATCAAGTTTAATCAACCTAATATTCAACAGGAAAATTCGGTACTCGTGCGCTCATTGATCCGTGATGAAATAACATTTAAATAGCCATTCTTAACATGGGGGTGTTTTGTATATATTCTGTACTTTAACCTTACAATTGAATAAAAAACACCATAAAAAATTTGGAAATACGATTTAAAAAATAGCGCGGATCAGTAAGTGCATTAGCACCGAAAATTCTCAATCTACTTGAATATATATTACCGTAACCAGCTACACAAGAACTCCAAAACTGCTGAAAATCTTTTGCAACATAATCCGTCGATACGGAGTTCTCAATGATAAAAAATAAAATTATAAAAAACTGCAGACGACTATCCTCGAAATCAAAAACATTTCGCAGACAAATAACTTTGGAAATAAAAATGTAGTTTACCAATTTAACTGCGCATTAGGAGTGTGTATCTCTAATACTACTAACTACATAGGCTATACTACAAACACGTTGTCGCAAAGGTTAACTCTCTACCTCTCCGACTAGTACAATATCGCACATTTCGGAAAACATGGCTACCATCATTCTGAATTCCGAAGAATCATGGTAAAGATTACTAAGGTCTTGCAAAGCGAAAATAGATTAATAATACTTGAATTATATAGTAAGACAAAGAAGCCTCATATAAATAACGTTAATTATTCTAAAACGCCTAGCGTAGTAAATTTTAAACGTGTAAAAAAAACAAAAAAATGTCCGCCCACCTTACTCGTTATTAGCCACCACGTGACCGTGAATATATATATATATATATATATGTGTGTGTGTGTGTGTAAAAAACAATTTTTATAACGCAATATGCCTGCAGAATCTAGTTATTTTTCAGTTTTACAGCTTAGAAATTTGTTTACCGGCTACAGGCTTATAAAAACGATTCACAAAAAACAATTAACTTAGAAAAAAAAATAAATGGGCTGAGAAAACACGAGTTTTATAAATTATACACACACATATATATATATGTGTGTGTGTGTGTTAGAGAAAGAAAGCTTCGCACATGAATAAATATATGCCCATGCATTCATGAGTAATATATTATACATATTTGTGTATAACCATGTACGCTAAGTTGCCGAAAAACTGCGTTTCAACATATTTCTTTTACGTGACGAAATGCCCGGCTTAAAAATCGGTGATATAAATCTTAGTTTATAGCCGAGTTAAAACGCCGACTGGTGTCGCCTGTTCGGGACAAGTCACTATCTCTACCAGGCGGAGGAGAATACGACGCTAAATAGGCAGGAGCATATAAATATCCATTCTTTTACATCCACTCGCATAGATTGGACTAAAAGAGACAGATATAAAACATGTTTATATCGCGAATGACGACAGCCAGGCCAACGAACACATACGTCAAAATAATAAAGAGATATACCAATAAATTTTCTCCGACATATTCGGATTACATTTTAAATTGGAAACTTTGCGTTTCTACAGCGATGATAAGCGTGAGACCTGGATAGGCGGGAATATTTCCGTCCGCATTTTGGCAAGTAAATTACGCGATTTATCGCATTCCTTAAGCAAGTTATATTCAAGTTTTCATGGACAAAAAAGGAACATTATTATTTATGGTTTTAATTTTCTCGTCAGTTTATTCAAGCTAAGGATGGGGTATTCTACCGGATGCCAGACATTCACCCGCTACTTGATTTTTTTTATTACCGTCTCCATGTGGGCAATTGTTTGAATCTGGCTTGTACTTGTTTCTCCAGGTAAAATTGGCAGGTAAATTTGGCAGGTAGTTAAAAAAAAATTTGTTTCGTGCGTCCAGTTGCTTCTATAAGTATTTGAATGATACAGTTTGATATGCAATGTGATTGACTAAGTGATATTTGAAACAATTTTTTCACTAAAATATGATAAAGTATAATCAACTATTTACATAGAAAATAACTTTGTCAAGGTTTCTTTGCAGTAAACCCTTCTCAAATTACTCATACTTTGGTATAAATTGCTTAATAATTCGCAGAGTAATCCGCCTTATATCATACAGCCTAGCGTGAGAATGCGCTCTTCTACCTCGAAAAAGAATCACACTCCACTGACACGGAGTTAATCAGATGCCCCACATTTTCTGAAAATCGCTGTAGACATTATGAAGCCATTTGAAGGAAATGGTTGACAATTATTACATCAACGTAAAACGGAGTCAACCAGCGATAATTACCGAGCAAATAGTGTATTCCTTTGTCAGACAGCACATTAAATGTGAGGAATTACAGGTAAATCTAAGGCCTACTTATCAGCCGGCAATCAAATCCATCCGATGTATACAGACCGTCATCTTATAAAGCTTAAAAAAAAAAAAAAAAAAACTTTCTAGTCGCAGTGAACTGCTTCTACAACAAAGAGTAAGACCTATTCGTGCATTATCCACGCGTCTTACCCGATACTGACAAACTCCGTTTTTTGGATTATATGAAGACATGAATGTGTCTTAGTAAATCTGTGATTTAATACTTTAGTATTATATTATGTTTTGTATGTACTTTTTATACCTGTTTTCGAAACAAATACTATAAAAATAAACACGTATATGTACTGGTTAACACCCATTGATTCATCCACTATAAACCTAGAAAACACGAAAATATTGGCCAAATCTGAAAAAATACCAAAACACGAAGCTTTTAAAAAAGACAACTTATATTATTTCATATTAGTATAGCTTCCAGAATAATATGCATGTTAGGAATAAAACAAACAGTTTTTCAAATGTGAAATATTTAAATACTCTTGCAATTTGGGTTCTTTTGAGAGTACGTGTGCTGATTTAAGATGTCATTTGACAGAGGCGCTCATCGCTAGTTTGTAATGTTAAAAGCAATTTTTACTTAGTGAGAGTTAATCTGATATTAATCACCTTCGTTTACGGCGAAAGTTTATTAAGCTTGCTATATGAACATTAAATTTAGGAAATATATAGAAAAAAATACTAAGATCATCCGAACAAGATTGTTTTTAGGTATTTTATGTGGAAATACCAAGATTTCGCTATGAAAGATAAGATTCTCGGTTTAAGCAAACGCAAGGTGTAAGTTAAACAAGCCAAGTATGCGGGATCCCAATGCACGAGTGAGGAGTTTACTTTTACCATGACTAATGTTTGATCTAAGTTCCAAAGAAATGCAAGGTGAACAAACGAACGGGAGTAAATTACTGGACTAATCCTTCCTTTGCCCGTATACAGATAAATATCATTTAGATCAGTCAGAAAACTTAGTAAACGTCGATATATATTTTATGATTAAACTAAAAGCTGTCGAGATCAAGACAGTTGTAAAGACTACAACTTGGACGTCTTCAAGTCCAACATAAACAAACTCCTGACAAACCACCCTCTTTAAGACACTATCAAAACCCCCAATACTAATGATTACTACAATACTATCTCATTGATTACTGTACACGCAATAACCCTTATCCCTTAGTGGATTTCGGGCCTTGATAAGTGGTGACCCCATGTAAAAAAAAAACATCCTACTATACAGAATACTCGCACAGACATTTGGCAGATATAGAAAAATATAGTTCAAAAACGTATTCGCGAATAATTATTACAATAAATCGTTGCATTAAAAACGTACTTCACTCTTCTTTTTAGGAGACTTGAAATCGCATTTGAATTACTTAAAAAGTTCCCCACTATGTCCTGCATTTTATGTTATTTAATATATATCGAAGCACACAACAAATGCCTTTGCTTGTATATTTATGAAATATTACACATTCAATAATTCATTTCTTGTTTATATATTGCATATACATAAAATTCGCTTTAATATTTTTAAATGAATATTTTCAGTTTGTTTATCGAGAAAATGGAAATAGCACCTGTGTTTTCGGAAAAATTAATCAACATTCGAATTAAAGCACATTTAAATAAAAAGAATGTTAATGTATTTAATATTTCCTTTCTTAATTGGTCGCATATGTTTACCTCAAATGAAAATGGATGACAATATTCTTATCTAAATATTAATTTACTTGTCCGTGCGCCCAGTGTCACAAAATGATCATCGCAAACAATTAATGAGAAACGAATTACCTCCCTTTTATAGTCGCCTTTTATCAATTAAAATCATTAAAAATCATTAAAATCAGTACCTGTCCAAAAGTTTAGAAACGGGGAAAAAAACAAAAAAAAAAACAAAAAACATGGCTGGCTGTTTACGGTTTACAATTGGCTATTTTATTTTATAATTAAAAAATTCATGTTAAGGAAACTAAGTTTCTTTTTCAATTATAGTTTCTGTCTAAATTGTGTTTTATGTGCACGTGAATTTACATCTGCTCCTTAATAATTTATATTAAATTTTTTTCAGAAAAAAAATGCGTTATTGTGTTGAAGCTTTGAAAAAAAAAATCTAAATTTTGAAAATTAATTCTTTTGGATTTAAAAAATGATTTAGTTAACTTCGCGCCACCCTTCCAAATCTTCATTTTCTCGTGATTTGTGTGTGCAGATCCCACACGGACATTAAAATCGCACGTATTTTCTCTATAGACACACGGCGATCCTTATCAAATTCTTTATTTAGCCAATCAATTCTGATGGACTTTCTTACTCCTCCCACACGTTTAATCTTCCTTCACAGACTCTCCTCCCCACTTTCCTGTAATCCCTTGTGCCACTCGAAAACTAATGCACGATTCAGGCAAGATGGTCCAAATACCGTTTGGAATATTCCGTACGTAGTTGTGTCATTTTTTTCAAGTTTTGAACATAATTTTATTGCATATCTTCTAAATTGTTTTCACATCCACGTTACATTTATGGAATTCACCAAGCCTGACAATAAGGCTTTCATAGGGCGTATTAAAATTCCTACTGTACCTGTTTATTCGAACTTGAAATTAAAAAAATTCTCATAAAATGTAACAGTGAATTTACAAGAATCTGCAAACTTATTGAAAGTACCTTGTATGCAGATACAGTCGCAAAGGAACAAAAAAGAAAGGAAAAGAACTTCGACTCTAGTTTACAAAAGGGATTTATAAACGGTACTTTCTAAATCACGCGTGCACTCTAGTTTTACAACTCCCTACAGAGTCGAACACGTACATTTTGTCTTCCATCGTTGACACCTATGCTCAAGTCCAGTCGTCGCTACGTAGGTTATTCAAAACTTGAATCACAGGAAGTGCTTTGCCTCACTACTGCGACGACGTCGTTCCAAATGCCTCTCCGCATCCATTTTCTGTTTTTCCTTCGCTGTGACGTCAACTCGTGCCAAAGTCTCCATGCTGGAGTTACAGTCAAAAGAAAGCATTAGATAAAGTTTTGCAGCTTTAGCAAAATAGCTACAAACATAACAGGGAGTCTCCATTTACGCTGAATATCCACAAAATATCAATATATTACATATGAAATGGTCCTCTGAAATTTCCACAGGTATCGCTAGTCTATATAATTATAAAAACACAGCAGACTCTGCATCTTTGCTTGAAACTTGTTTTTGACACGCGAGCGATTCCATCATTTAAAAATAGCGATGGCAGGTAAATGCCCACCCACACTATATATATATATATATATATATATATATATCCGAATGGGCGTGCTCAGAGACTAAGAAAAAAGAGTAGGGAGCTATATGTTTTGGTTTCGATTTTAGCTGATTGCACCCAAGTCATATTTATTTTAGTTTTGATCGTACTGCTATACTGAATAAAGGGTTCCGGGCGAAATTCCGTGGGGATTCCTAAGTTCGACAAGATACATCTCTAGTAGGTCGGAAGTTACTTCTACGGTAAAGTTGTGAAAATAACTCCAAAAATCTAAAGAGTAGTCCGAATAATCAAACAAAGAATTTGCTTATTTTTAAGACCGGTTTGCATTTCTTTTCCGAAAATATGCTCAAATTAGAATGGATTCATATTCTCAACGTACTTGCTTAAAGCTTGAAAATATAGAAGTTAATAAGTATCCTTTTTATGCAATGTGATATTTTCTTTAAAGTTTTGCAGATTTCATAATTAAAAAGGCTATATGGTCCCTCTACCGACGTCTGTCATATTTTTGAATAAAAGGCAATGAAGCAACTTTAGTAAAAGCATGACTCGACTCAATTTTTATCTTCTAAGTAGCGATATATAATCTCCAGAGAACCGCAAGATTTTAAATTTTAACATCTGAAAATTTCAAAAACAGCTATATCTGAGCATTAAAATCTCCAGTAAATCGCTAGATTTAACTTAGCAATCTCAAATTTTCAAAAACCGCCGAATCGAAAACAAATATCTCCCAAAAAGATAAACACAAGAATAACTTTCTATCCTACAAAAAATATCATGAATATACAAAATATTCCATGTTTACTCTGTAGATTTGGGATTCTATCGAAGCGGTTAGCTCTCAAAATTCCTGCCAAATTTTAGCTAGTTTAGTTGTTTAACAGGATTGTAGCTATTGTTTTGCAAAAAAAAAAAAAAAAAAAAAAAAAAAATCAAACTGTTTATTGAAAATTTAAATGTGTTACAAATTAGTCCAAATAATGGCAAATCTAACTATTTAATATTGCTAAGGGAATTCCCCACAAATCAGAAAAATAATTGTAAAAGTTTCATTTTACAAATACTAATTTTTCTGATATTTATGGAATTCTTATAAAAAAGAACTTCATAAAACCAAGCAACAAATGTATACGCAGTGACTCGATACATTTTAGAACCAGTTCTGGAAGGGTAGGTTTAAGTGGTACCAGTAAAAGTGGCACAAGTGTATGAATTGGGAAATAGAAGATAAAAATTTCGCAAGGTTGGAGAAAATATATAACGGAAGAACATTTGTTTTGCAAGTAAAAAAAAAGTATATCTACGTTTTAAAGTAGATGAGCAGCCTTAGCCATCTTCTCAAATTAAATTCAGCTTTTTTTGCTTTTTCTTATTAGACGGATTACGTATGACCACCCTGAAAAATATTTTAGAATTTAAAGTAGAGGATCAGATTTTTTCCTATAAATTCATATGAAAATGGTCCATCATGCCTGGGCCCTTTCAACGGTTTTAATCTTTTATCTGTCTAACCCTACACCCAACCGGCAAAGTTGTAAAGCCACATGAAATCAGCTTTAAAAGGTAAATAACACACATGCTTATTAGTCTTAAGTCCTAAACTGTTACAAAGGCCTAAAATGAGGATGTTATTTTACATTAAATTGGGAAGCACTTTTCACGCCCACCACCATTTACAATCGAATATACTTCTGTCTGCTCTAAATGTTCAAAAAGTAACATATCCAGCTAGACAGCAGTGAAAATTATCTCGGCTTTGCTAACATGTATTTGTGATTATACTATTCGGCTTTTGACAAATTTTTCTAATTTCTCTGGATTAGAAAACAAATCCGAATATACGTTCTTATTTACTTGCCTCTCCACGAGAGTATAATAAGATAATTCTTGCATCTTCATATGTGGAAGGCACTTTAAAATAAAATGAACTGTCTGCTTACTAGTTTGTAACCTTATAATTGTAAACCAATCGCATGTATTAAAGTTCAATCTAAGCAAATATAATAAATATTTGTAGAATAGCGTCTACAAAAGTTACTTCCCTTGTACAGTTAGCCCAAACCAGTCGTATAATTGATCCATATTTTGCCCATTTCAATCCCTGGCCTTATGTAAAACATTGAGCTAAAACAGCTAAATGACAACTTTTGTTATTTAGACATAAGTATGAATTTTAGAAGAAAATTAAAAATTAGCCCCAAAAGTTGGTTTTCACCTCTAAAAACACCCTGAGGATCAAGCCACAGAATTTTCCCAGAGTCAAATATTACGATTCCAGATGTATATTAATGTGATCTTGCTTTTGGGTAATTTTAAGCAAAATGTAATTGTCGGAAAAGATTCGGTGCTAATGCAGAGAGTGATCCGCGCTATTTTTAAACATCGTATTTCCACGTTTAAAGTTTTATTAAATGTTTTTTTTTTAAATTCAATTTTAAGGTTAAAGTACAGAATAGGTATACAAAACACCCTCCCCATGTTAAGAATGAGTTTTTAAATAATAACGTTATTTCAGCATGGATCACTCTCTGCATGAGTACCAAAAGATTCTATGTCTGGAAAGTTCTGTTATTGGATTTTAACTCCTTTTGATGCCCTGGGGACAACCAGAATTTTTATAACAAAATCCGAGAATGTTACATTTCAACCGTTGTGTAGTTGAAACTTCATGCAAAATTTTAGAAAAATGTAATGAGTAGTTATTGAGAATTTTGGGGACGAACGGACGAGAGTAAATTCTAAGGTCGAAATCCGACTTAGTTGGTGGATTAATAAGAGGTTGTTATAAGCAAACATAATTACGAATAGTAATTTACTGATTTTTTTTCAAATCTTTAATTAATCACGATTAAAAATATCAGATTTAACAATTCTTTTCTAAGTGATTGAACCTGCAGCATATCGAAGACTCATAAGAGGATGGAGCTGATGGTTGTCAAATTGTTAAAAAAAAAAAGACGATAAGTCTGTTTCAAGTTCTAATGCAATTTTCTTCACAAAATCACTAACTTAGGATGTTAGTACCTCTTTAAGTACCGGTGTATTTCTAGAAATAAGTATGATTACAAATATATAGGCTAAAACGATACCAAAAATAGAACCCTCGGATTCATACGATATTATGATGCTGATTAAATAACGTACCAATTAATAGTTCTGCCCGGTCGGAGTTAACGAAATAAGAGTATCCGAGAGAATTTGACAATATGGTTAAGATCGAAATTCCCTATATATTCCAGAAGTTGGCATAAAGATTACCAAATGGAACCTCTTTAACTGAAGGCCGAAGTTTACATCAGACGTTTGTGATCAACTCCTAAACAAACTTCTATCCTTTATAGGTTTTATTTGCGACGGGGGAAATGATGAAAACGCTTGACAAGGGCTATATATATGGGTAAAAACCTGCTGATTTGTTTTTAAGGTAAATACGTTTAAGGAAATAAAGGGGCAATTTTACAAAGCCATCAGAAGAAATGAAAAAGTAAATATACATCAAATAAAATGTTGCCAAAAGCAAAGAAAGTCATCGACAGAAACCCATCCAATAAATATCATCAATCGTAAGGAAATGTAATGTTCTACCAGTATATTTTTAAATTTTCTACTTTTGCGATTTTCGAGGACCCAAATGACTAAAAACCGATATTCTTCGTTATTATTTAGAAATGCTTTACAATGATTTCAAACAAAAATTTCAAGAAAGGTAAAATGTAACTTGCATTTGGTAACATTTTTTCTATTTATGTTTCACTCCTTTATTTTCTTAGCTTTTATTAAAATACCCTCAAATATTTTCTTTGAATTTCTGAAATCAAGATAAAAATGATAGTACGAATAATATAAATCTAAAACACAAACAAAGGTTTACTACATTAAATATTCCATGAATTTTGATGGTGGTTGATAATCCGATACATCAAAGCTGTCAGAATACTTCGAGGACAGATTTTGTCTATCAGCGTGGCCGATTAATGTCCTGGAAGGATTACAGAAAGCGTGCATGACGGTCGGTAAAGCTGCATGCTTTAAACGGGAATTTATCACCGGTTGGTTCCCCAAAGCCTGCAATTATTGAAACGTGACACAAGTGCACAGAAACTGTTCTCGTGAGTTACACCTGCATAGTCTTATACGCAGGTCGGAGATCTGCGAACATGCTAGCTAATGCAGTGCATCTATTTGCATCTAATCTGCATAAGGACAAACTTAATGTAGCAATTGTGGCAGGCTGTTTCTTAAATAAAGCATCTTCGATGGATTTCCACATTAAAATCTCTCCGAGACTTGACACTTGACGGAGTCTGGTTACGAAGGGGTCGAGGATAATTTAGTAAATCGGACGTTCAATGCTCAAATGGGACTTTAGTTTCGAAGCTATTCTGTCACAATAATATTGGCTGTTAATGTATCCGTGGCGGTCCAGTTATGACCATATTGAAATAAATACTCTTACAGAATTCAGTGGTTCACAAGAAAATGTTGGATCATTTTTCTATTCGTGGTGCGAATATCTTTAAATAATGATTATAAAAAGTCCCTAACAGCAGCCTAATAAAAACGGTGATTTAAAAAAGGGCAAACGCAAGTGATTTATAGAAAGTAAACGAAGATTATATATATATATATATATATATATATATATATATATATATATATATATATATATATATATATATATATATGAAATAGGGCAACAGCCGGACGGAGACCGAGGAAGGGTGAGATGGGCAAGCAAGGAAAGAGGCAGAAATTGCGCGCTCCAGAGGACGGCTAGCGCAGCTTGCGTTTTTACAAAGGTAAAACGAGGATCTTGCGTTTTATAAATGAGAAGCAGGTCAAGGATGGTCACACTTAAAATATATATAACACCAAACTAAGCATTACACCGGACTTGTATGATAATTAAGAATCTGATCCAACCTGTTTGTTTCTATACAGTCGGGTGCATTTTGAAGTTGTATAAAGCATCCGATCATGTCAAAAATCTTGTTTGTTTAAACCAATTAAATATTGTACGAATTTCGCAATAATGTAGCTTGGAATCTCGCCTTCATTTTGTGGCTAACAAGTTTTCCTCACATTTAATAATCCAATAGCAAACGAACTGATCTTTCAACGAATGTCAATCTTTCTGCAACGCGTGGCAAGTCGTTTTAATGTTCTCAAAATATGTACAAAAAGAGGTTTCTCCAGGTCTTTATGTGAGAAAACAAATCTATTTGCATTTTCACTCAAAACAAGGCACAGTGCCACTTTGATGTAGGGGGCTACTATATGGGACATAAATTGCAGGGATATTCTGTAGGAAGTTGAGCAGCAAGATGTTTGTTTACATTACACCTGAACTTGTACACGTCAGTACAATTGGGGAACCAACAATCTAGCATTTCTAAAGAAACGCTTAGTGTAGAAGGCCTTCCGACATCTGGGGATGTCCACCGTGTACGGGTGGGACTTTACTGCTTGTCGGTGGTATTTCATTTTATAATAAAGATCAGTGTGTATTTATTTGTATGTATAAATATACATGTATTAGTCAATAAGTGCGCCTAAAAATAGAAAAACACGGTAGAAAAATATTTCTTATGCTTTCCTCCCGTGGTTTTCATTTGTAAGAAAACATTACTATGAAACTTGAGCTTAGAGAATAAACAAAAGTCAGAGAAATGCGAGATTTGAATTGATCAGCTCGACCATTTCCCCATTGTCATGACAACGCTTTTTTGTCTGATTTTCTTCGAGGATCCTTAAGACAAACTTCGCGCAAATGTTCTGCATCTTCAGTTCCTCGGGAATAATCATGTGTACATGCTTGACACTCACCTCAAACTACACGTATTGTCTCTACAGATACACGAAATTTTTTAGGTCAACAACCCTGGTTATCCTTACTCCTCCGACACTTCTGATCATGCCCCACAGACTCCCTATCTTCGTTGAATCTGATGCTACTCAAAACTCGTGTTCGATTGATGAAAGATCGTCCAAAAGCAATCTTGCTCATTCCGTACGATTTTGTGGCCGTTTCAAGTTGAAAACCGAATTGGAATTAAGATCGTTCTTATTAAATGTTCTCACGTTTAGACTTTATTTTTGAAATTCACCAACTGTGAAAACAAGGCCTAAGTAGGATGTATTCCAATACCTACTATAACTGTTCATTTGAATTTGTAACCATTAAAAACTAGCAGAACACGTAAATTCCACAACGGTTGACCTTTTTAAAAACAAATGAAAAAAAATAACGACGAATTTAATTTTTTTTAGCGTATTCTTTTTTAAGCATCTAAAGCTAAAAAGAAATTATAAAGGAACAGATTTCAACTTACTTGCATTTTTTTTAGTTTGAAAAGAATCTATGATCAAAAAACTTAGTCTTCTCTCAACATGATCTTTTTTAAATCATAAAATAACCAATTTGAAACCGTAAACAGACATCCCTTTTTTTTTTGCTTTTAAAATGTTTGGAGAGGAAATGGTTTTAATGATTTTTAACAGATAAATAGCAACTATGAAGGGAGCCAATTCGTTTCTTATTAATGGACGTTTGCAATGGTGTTTTTAGTGACACCGAACGTCGGACGTGTAAATTAATATTTTAATTAATCAGTCATCTCATAAGATGTATAGCAATAACACGCTGAATTTTCAAGTGTCTACGACAATTTAAAATGCTTGTACAAAAAAGTCGGGAAGCTTATTTAAGGAAGTTTATATATATAAATAATTTTTAAAGTGTTCACCTTTACGCATAGGTTCGTTCTTTATTATATCACTGCTTTTTAAATCATTTTAATTTTTTAGATAAAGCAGAGCGTAGCATATTAGTATTAATGCACTTACTGATCCGCGCTATTTTTTTAAAATCGTATTTCCAAGTTTAATTAAAAATCTTTACTCAATTGTAAGGTTAAAATTCAGAATAGGTACAAAACACTCTCCTCGTGTTAAGAATGGCTTTTTAAATAACGTTATTTCAGCACGGATCAATAAGTGCATGAGCACCGGCATATTAAATTGTGTCAAATATCTACATTGATACATAAATATGCCTATGAAAATATACAAACTTACGTCCTGTAATTCGACGGTTACAAAATAAAGGTGGTTTTAATTCATGACACACTTGGTAACCTCTAAGGCTATAGCACATTTGTGAGATTGGAGAAATAGTGAATTTCTGTAACGATTTCATGGTTTTAATTTTTAGAGCACTCTATAAAAAAAAAGGTTTGCTTGCTGTTTATTTTCTTGTTAACAAAAATGCATCATTTATACATTTATCAGTGACTTTGTTAATGAAATTATAAACTATTAAAAAAAAAGATAACCATGTTAAGGAAATTCACCTGCAACCTTAGATAGTGCGTTATTTACTGTCAAAATAACAAAATTAATAAAATGGCGAATAAACCTAGCTTTTTTATTTTGTTAATATCGGTAATATTGCTAAACTTAGATACAATTTACCAGACTTCGAAATCTGAGTTCATTTTCGTCTATTTTACCTTGTTCTGATAGAAGAGACGTGGCGAGCCAACATGCTCACTCGTTATTTTTATGGCAGCTGCTCGACTGCGCATCACTCTACATCGCCCCTCGATAAAAAGTTCACAGCAAACACTGATCAAGCTAAAACTGTCAGCAATTCCCCTTTAATTCCCTGTTTATAACTGAAGGCAAAATCGATAGGCAAAACTCTTCAACAAATGTTCATCTGTGAAACAATACCAGCCTTGCACTTGACTATATTATGGTCTTTTTCAAGGCTAACCTTTAGCTTTTTAACTCCTTATACAAATAATTTCTCAATTTCTTTAATAATTACTTAAATTCATTACTTAAATTCATTACTTTAATTTACTTACTTAAATTAATTTACTTACTTAAATTAATTTACTTACTTAAATTAATTTACTTACTTAAATTAATTTACTTACTTAAATTAATTTACTTACTTAAATTAATTTACTTACTTAAATTAATTTACTTACTTAAATTAATTTACTTACTTAAATTAATTTACTTACTTAAATTAATTTACTTACTTAAATTAATTTACTTACTTAAATTAATTTACTTACTTAAATTAATTTACTTACTTAAATTAATTTACTTACTTAAATTAATTTACTTACTTAAATTAATTTACTTACTTAAATTAATTTACTTACTTAAATTAATTTACTTACTTAAATTAATTTACTTACTTAAATTAATTTACTTACTTAAATTAATTTACTTACTTAAATTAATTTACTTACTTAACATATTACTTAACTACTTACTTAACATATTACTTAACTACTTACTTAACATATTACTTAACTAATTACTTCCTTCCTTCTAGTGTTCACAACTGATCGTCTCACTTCATATTCATTGATTTCCGAGCCTTAATATGTGATAACTATAGTAAAAAAAAAAATTACTTTGATTTAATGTTGAAACTACCATTTAAAAACGAATGGAAATTTAATTATTCCTCCATTTTATTCGTCTTTTCTTTTTCCTCAGTTTAATTAGTACGTTTTTCTTTAAGATTGTAACATTTTCACGTAATAGTTATCAGAATAAATGAACTGAAACAATATCTTCGTGTAAATCACGTAATCTTTTTCCTAAAACCTTGCAGAGTTTATTTATTTAATGCTTTGTCTTGTTATAATTTTATTGGCAGTAACGTCGTTGCGCTTTTTATGAATATTATTTATAAAATTGTCCACAATTTTATTAATATTTTGAATTTTTAAATGTTCCGAACTTGATTAAATTTATTAAAGTTGCTAAGATTTTTTAAAATATATTTTATGCGTTTTTCGATTGTTAAATTCTGTTTGATGTTTTCTATCTTGAACTATTTGTTTCATTTTTTAATGGTTTTTCAACGACATTTGCAATTTGCTAATGGCTTTATGATCTGTCATTTGAACAATACACCACACATTAACTTTATTAATGAGGAAACAGAAAAACGGGAAGAGTAGTTTAAAATAAAATAATAAACGAATCAATTTCACTACGTAGTATAATCTTTCTCCTATTGATCTTCGTTTGAATTCATCATGGAAGGCTAATATATTCATAGAATGTTAACAGATGGAATTTTGTAAAATACTGGGTCAATTAATTTCAGAGTAATATTATGGTTCGAAAGTTTTGATTTTATTTTTATGACGATGAAAATATCGGTTAATGCATTGGTAAAATTTAAATGTTCCATTTTACATATTTGATATACAGGTCAGATGCTACTAAAGACTAAAACCGTACATAATCATAATTAAAGAAAGTGGTGCTAATGCACTTACTGATCCGCGCTATTTCTTTTAAATCGTATTTCCAAGTTTAATTAAAGTTTTTTTTTTAATTCAATTATAAGGGTAAAGTACAGAATAGGTACAAAACACCCTCCCCTCGCCATGTTAAGAATGGCTTTTTAAATAACGTTATTATTTCAGCACGGGTCAATAACTGCATGAGTACCAATAAAGTTCTTCAGTTAATATTAATAACATAACTTCCGTAATATTTCGTACAATAAATAATGTCGAGAAGAAATTTAGATCACTCTTAGTTTGTCAGACGAAGGTCTGTAGAAACATGGATACACTATTCTGCCTTAGTTGGTATTAGTTAATGCCGAGCGTGCGGCAGTTTTGATATTGGAAATACAGACTGGATTAAAGGCCAAATCTAATTTTCAAACCTTTTCTAAATGTCAATAAATCGAGCTCATTTTATGCGTAATATACCTCACAGGTATTTAATGTCAATATAACTTACGTTTTGTTTTAGAAAATATACCCATTAAAAGTATCTGGATAGTTTTTTATACTATTCTAAACAAAGAGTAAACTATTTAATTATTTATCTTTTACTTGTATTGTAAAATAAAAACAAGCTATTTCCGACATCTTCCCACTTCGATAAATTTGTTAAAGAATCCGTACACCTTAAAACAAATAAAACTAGGCACCGCCAAAAAATGGCCGAAAAATCGAGTTGTTTTTTTTTTTTAAACGAAATTACATTCATTAAAATCCATTATTTCTGAGTAACTTTTCCAGAAAGATAAAACCCTGAATGTTATCATCTAGAAAGCTGAATAATGTAAAACTTTTACTATTTTTAATTAAATTTTAAATGTTAAATTTTTCCCAAAAGTTAACAATTGACGTTTTTTTGTTTTGCACAAAAAAGTATATAAATAGTTTAAAAAAGGTTTTTGAAAGAATTAATTTGTTTATTTCTTGTCTAACTAAGATTTAGGATGATTTTTTATGAGAATATGCAAAAATATTATAATATAAGTACCTGGATTGCAAATAATTCCACGTATTCATATAGGCAACCAGTTACTTCGAATCGCTTTGATTACTGTTTACATTTGTGCTTGATAAAAAGCAAACTACGGAAGACCAAAAAACCAAAAAAAAAAAAACTACTTATTTTTCAGTGACGAAAATTTCAATGCATTATTAACGCTGAGGCTGGCCAGTACAAGATGTGTGACCATTTGTATGAGTTTGGTTTTTAATGTGTGTGTGCGGGGGCCAGGCTCTCCAAAATGGGGAGGGGGTAATTTAAAGCAGAATAAAAAAAAAAATATTTCAGCGCGTTTGGTCCACCGTAGTCGAAACGTTTCCAAACTTGATCGAAAAAATGATATTTTTAACACAAAGGGCACAATATTTATCGATTTTTTTTTGTATCGATTCTTCAAAGCATGCCCTGTTTAATAATGGTCATGCATTATTCGGCTCGCTAAAAAGAAATTTATTTATCAAAGATTTTAAAATGGCTTTTTTCGTATAAATATTAATTTTTTTTTTTTTTTTTGCTAAACTTAAATTAATTTTAATTAACATATTCACCGAATTTCACTTCAAAACTCAAAAGCGGGATAATTAAACACAATCGAAGTTTTTATATTCAGACATCAAAATAAGGTATGCAAACAAGTTTTTTTTTAAATCTATAATCACGTCCCTTACAACAATGTTTTGTTCAGTTTCAGATGATTATTTTAAGCATATTTGGAACCCCCTTCTAAACGAGGGGGGGATTGTAAGTAAAAAAAAAATTTTTTTTTCATAAACAATATTTATATAAGTGCACTGTTATAAAGTTCATTCTTCTCTTAATAATCGCTGAAAATTTCGTATTGATTGGATAATTACCTGATTTTTGGTAGATTTTTAAAAAGACGGTATGTACTTACCTGCCCCCCCCCCAGTTTGGGCGGTGCCTAAATAAAACTGATAAATAATACATTCACAAATATCCTCCCGAAACAGACATGTCCATTGCCATAAAATGTTTGTACTTAAACAGTATTTTAATCACACTACAAAGACATTTTTAAAAAAAGTCGATTTTTAGAAGTAGCCGGCAGCCAAAGTAACGTTATATTGATTCGGATTGCTTAGAAAATATTTCAGGCAGACGACAAAAACAAAGTCAAACAGATACTGATCAAATAATGATGGTGGAGTTATTTTAAACTCAAAACTAAAACTTATCTGTAAGCTATCGACCAAATCCTACAGTAAGAAAAAATGTTTATTCACTAAAGAAATTTCGGTAATAGTGCACTTATTGATCCGTGCTGAAATAACGTTATTATTTATAAAGCCATTCTTAACATGGGGAGGGGAGGACGTTTTGTAACTATTTTATACTTTAACCTTACAATTGAATAACAAAATTGTGCTAATGCAGAGAGTGATCCGCGCTGTTTTTTTAAATCGTATTTCCAATTTTAAAGTTTTATGTTTTTTTAATTCAATTGTAAGGTTAAAGTACAGAATAGGTACAAAACACCCTCCCCTCCCCATGTTAAGAATGGTTTTTTAAATAACCTTATTTCAGCACGGAGCGATAAGTGCACGAGTACCAAAAAATATATCAGAAAACTTTAAAATTGGAAATACGATTTAAAAAATAGCGCGGATCAGTAAGTGCACTAGCACCGAAATTTCTTCTAGGAAAAATTATTTTGCATTATTTAACTTTATCCGACTTCATTATAAAAAAAAGATCTAGTTGGGTGCGTTTTTAATCGGGCTACATCCACTGATTGCCGTTTCGATTGTTTATGTTAATGCTAATTCCGGATAATTAGGTTTTGTTTGACTCTTCCGTATTAGAACCTAAACGTACGTACTTGTAGATTTGCAGAAAATAAGAGTTTACCTTATATTCCCGCCTTCACATGGATACGCCCCACCTTAATCTGACGCATATCAGTATAGGATTTACAAAAATAGATCAAGTGCGCGGGTGCACACTGTGCATTAGAGACAGACATTTTTCAATTTACTCAACATGTTCAAGTTAGCAGTTGGGTTTTTATTCCAAAATACCCCAACAAACAAAAATATTCGAAGATAAAAAGTGAAAAAAAACTTTGGGCCCATTTATAGTCCAGGATGAAAAAGAATGGTAAATATTTACCAAATAATCTGTGCTGGAAGCAGAGTTGGATGTTTGCGCTATATTTTTACAGGTCAAAGTTCTATATTCTCGAAATATTACGACTATGTAATAGATAAGCGAAGGATATATTAAGGTTCGATCAACGATGATTAAGAGATTTTGAATTTTAAGTAATATAGATTTTAGTTGACAAACGTTGAAATGTCATTGTAAAATTGAGGAAAATAAATAAATTGAAACAGTTACACTGAATTATACATTTCGAAACTAAACGAAACTGACAGGTATACCTCAATATTCGTTCGTATGAATTCAAAAGTAGTTTTAGTAACAGACTAAAAATGCAACATCCTATGCATCCATATATAATGCATATTTACATGTCTTTCTCAATCATGATGATGAGTTTATGATTTCCTCATATATCGTCCCTTACTGCCAATCTCTTACAATTGCGCTCCCAAAACAAAGATGGCGGGAATTGAAACAGTCAACGCAAATATTCAACGGACGCCACTAATCATAAAACGAAACAAGAAACCATACCGATGCACCCCATTTAAAACACTATCATAGTTTCAACACTGTTTTTTCATATTTAACACATTTCAAAAGTTCATTGATAGAAATGTAGAAAACTAAATTTCTTTATATTTTTATTGTTCCGTGTGCACAAGCATGAAGATGTGTTTTGGTTAAAGAAATTGGTTTTGTTTTGCCGTTAATTGCGTTGTGATAACAAATAAACCTTTTCTTTCTTAAAGTTCATTTTCTTTAACACTTCCCATTAAGGAACTATTAAATAAAAAAATATTCCCATTAACGAACAATTAAATAAAAAAATATTCCCATTAACGAACAATTGAATAAAAAAATATTCCCATTAACGAACAATTAAATTAAAAAATATTCCCATTAACGAACAATTAAATAAAAAAATATTCCCATTAACGAACAATTAAATAAACATATTCCCATTAACGAACAATTAAATAAAAAAATATTCCCATTAACGAACAATTAAATAAAAAAATATTCCCATTAACGAACAATTAAATAAAAAAATATTCCCATTAACGAACAATTAAATAAAAAAATATTCCCATTAACGAACAATTAAATAAAAAAATATTCCCATTAACGAACAATTAAATAAAAAAATATTCCCATTAACGAACAATTAAATAAAAAAATATTCCCATTAACGAACAATTAAATAAAAAAATATTCCCATTAACGAACAATTAAATAAAAAAATATTCCCATTAACGAACAATTAAATAAAAAAATATTCCCATTAACGAACAATTAAATAAAAAAATATTCCCATTAACGAACAATTAAATAAAAAAATATTCCCATTAACGAACAATTAAATAAAAAATACTCCCATTAACGAACAATTAAATAAAAAATACTCCCATTAACGAACAATTAAATAAAAAATACTCCCATTAACGAACAATTAAATAAAAAATACTCCCATTAACGAACAATTAAATAAAAAAAATACTCCCATTAAGGAACAATTAAATATAAAGATATTTTTTTCATTTCTATAAATAAAGTCTTGGTATAATATATTAACTATATTAAAATGTGTTTAAACCGAGATAGGATTTTTCATGGAGTGTTTCTTAATCGCTTCGTCTGATGCCTGGTGACTTCCGTTCCGTATTTGCCGTATCCATTTCTGCCATCTTTGATTTAGTAGCACAATTGTTATTGATTGCCCCTAACCATACTAGGGATAAAGGTTATTACCTTTAATAGACAAAGGAAACCTAAACATACATATATTACGAAGGATAATATATAAATAATGTTCATCTGAAACAAACAATTATACACTTATAAAACACACAGTTTGTTTATTTTCGCATTTAAGTAAACTGAAGGCATAATCCCTTTAATCCGGACATTTCGAAAATATTTCTTCCAATGGAGAACATTTTATATGAAATTTATAAAAGTTAGAAATACTATAACAATATAGGTTATAAAAGTTTCAAGAGTCGGAAAATATAATTTAAAATATTTATCTACGAGGTATCTGCACTAAGTTTTTAGAAGTGTTGTACGGGCATTTAAAAGTGTTGTAGATTCTTGAAAATTCAGTAGATTATTACTATAAATGTTATGAGATTACTGAACAATTTTTATTATTTCAGAATCGAATGAATATTTACAGCAGGAGTTGTAATACACCATACCAAAGCCCGATTGACCCAGCCGATGAATTTTAAAAATGCAATCTGAACGCTTTAGAAAAAACAATATGCAAGATAACTCAATGTTAAACTTGAAAAATGGCATAGAAACGTACGGGATGCATCAGACTGATTTTGAACCATCTTTCATGAATTGGGCATCAGAGATTTAGGGAAGGCAGGGAGTCTGAGGAATGTTGAGATGTTGTGGAATAGTATGGAACTAATTGGCCAAATAAATACTTTCCTGGATAAGCACCATCTGTCTATAGATACAATAAGTTCATGGTTTGATGTCAGTGTGAGAACTGTACACACAATTATTCGCGAGGAAGTGAAGATGCGAGAGATTTACACGAAGTTTGTCCAAGGGTGTAGTCAACAACTCCATCCTTGTCACAGACTATATATATGACCGGGATGGGAATCCTCAGCCTCCCTATAATCCAGACCTGTACTCTGATATTTTAATTAACCCCCAAGCTCAAGGAAAGTCTTAGAGACTGTCGTTATAAGATAACTAAGGAGATAAAGAGACTGTGACAAAGGTCATTAACCACTCACACAAGCCTTCCAGAAGTTGTTGAGAAGGCACAAGTGCGTTGCGACCGAGTTAGATTACTTCGAAGGAAACTAACGGTCCATGTGTGTACTATCAATAAAAGTGCCCAAACAAAAATAGTTTGGACACTTCCTGAAGGCACCTCATATAGTACCGCGCTGAAGTAATAGAACTTAGAAAATCATTCTAAAACATTGGAAGTGGAGAGCTTTTGTAAATATTCTATAGTTTCACTTTATTAAATAAACACATATCTTATAAAAAAAAAATTAACTTAACTCGAAAATACTGTCTAAAAATGAAAGCGCGGTAACAAATGTATAAGCATAAATTTTCCGAATATAAAATTATATTTTTCCATTATGTGTATTAATGTTACGAACCCATTAAGTCTGAACTATTTCTGTAATAAAAAAAGTGATATGCTTGGAAATTTTATGAATAGGTACCCAACAAAATTTAATACTTCTGAAACTGGCAAATGCTATCGAAAAGCCCAAACAATACAAACTGAACTGTTTTTTTTCTTTTTTCCTTAAACCTAAAACTAAGTTTTAGGTTATAAAGTCGATTTAGTCCGGTCTGTATTGTGCAAAACCCTCGTAACTTGCTTCGGTTTTATTGGGCCGTAGAACTGCCTACGTAACGAAGACCTAAAAAGCAGTAGTCTACTATCGGAAGGAAAAGTATATAATCAAAAGTGGAAGTTCAATAATTCGATTTGGGCCAGAATACATATGAAGTGATTAGAATTCAAATTTATAAGACTCATAAGGAAATAGGAAAAACATCTGGTGCTTATGTACTTCTGTTAGCGTGATAGTTTTAAAAATATTTTCAAGTTGAATTAAAGTTTTACGATATTTTTATTTTATTTTTATTAAATTGATAGGTTAAAGTACACATTAGATCGAAACACCCTCCCCATGTTAAGAATAACTTTCTAAAACTTTATTTTAGCGCGGTAACATCTATGCCATTTTCTTGCTCTCTCTCTCTCTCTATATATATATATATATATATATATATATATATATATATATATATATATAGAGAGAGAGAGAGAGAGAGAGCATCAATCAATCTCTTGTTGGTTGGTTGTTTTACGGTATATCAACCCTTTTCGGGTTATTTAATGCCGAATCCAAACATTCTGAATTTTTTTTTTCTGATGCAGTATATTTGTTGTTTTCACGCCGGTTTCTATTTAACCCATAGTTGGGACCCTAACAGGTACTACCTCTCCGGGTCAGAGTGGACCTGGGAGTAATGATAAAGAGTGGCTCCACACTACCCAAAGCCCACAAGCTGGGGCCTCACCACTGGATGTAGTTTAAGGTCATATCCAGCACCCCCAATCTCTTGTAAATGAATAGTTACGCTACAATAAAACAATGATTCTATATTTTAAAATGTTATGTTTAATTCTTTATATGGCGTATAGAGTTCATCTTTGTTTGAAACTAGGTGGAGCAATTTTATAAATATTTCATTACAGCATTTGTCGAACGTTTTTGTAAGACATGAATGCTAATACCTTTATGTGAAGAATTTGTAAAAACTTACAACTCGTAAACCCTAGACAAAATTTCTTTTACTGTGCTATTTTTAGAAAATAGTATTCAAGTTAAATTCCAGTCTTACGATGTATTTTGGTAACATTGGGCTGGTTGGAGAATTCATGTGTAATTGAGTCTGTTGCAAACAAATATCACATTTAAAATTCTCACTGACACGAACTATCTACAATATTAACACTTTCCTATATAGCAAGATCCACTCTCCCCAATGGTTTACTTCTACTTGTGTAGCTGCCATTGCGCAAAGGCAGCATACATACCGTAGATTCAACCGACATAAGTCCAGTTCAAACAGACAGAAGTATACAGTAGCCAGAAGTAACTGTAAGGAAGAAATAGAGACAGCTAAGAAAGAATTTACTAAAACCACTAAAAACGCATCGAAGCACAAATTAGGCACCCGTGACTTCTGAGAAATCTACAACAGTGTAGTAAATACTGAGCAATAAACAATTCTCCCACTATCCAACAATTTTGAGGTTGTTTTCTCGGCAACCGAGAAGGCTAACATGCTAGCCAGTCAGTTTGCCTCCAACTCCACACTGGACCCTGCTACCCACCCCCTCCCAGACTTTCCTTTGCGGACAGACGCCACACTAGACGATCTAAAGAATCACCCATTCTCAGGTGCATGCTATTATAAGAAAATCTTGACACTTCAAAATCATGTGGACCTGATCTCATCCCGGCGGTGCTATTAAAAAAGTGTTCCGACGAAATAGCTCTAGTTCTCTCCCAACTTTACAACACATGCCTTAATGAATCTTGCTTTCCAGCCTGCTAGAAAACTGCTTCTGTTGTACCACTTTTAAAGAATTCTGGCGAAAGAACTGACCCAGTAAATTATCGCCCCATTAGCCGCCTCCAACTTTTTGCCAAAATATTTGAGTCCATAATTAACCAAGCGCTAGTCCACCTTACAGATGCTAAACTTCTGACCGACCAACAATATGGATTTAGGCAAGGCCGTTCCACAGCAGACATCCTAACTAATCGCTGAACGTATACACCATTCACTGGACAAAGCAGGGGAGGGTAGAGCGGTAGCTCTAGATATATCTAAGGCTTTTGACAGCGTATGGCATGAAGGTCTTGAGAAAATCAGATCATACGGTATCACTGGAGGAATACTTAACATAATTACATCCTTAGATAGGAGAAAAATCCAGGTTGTCGACGGTCGTACATTTAAACAATGATATAAATGCGGAGGTGCCGCAAGGTGCTATCCTTGGGCCTCTAATATTCCTAATATTCATAAATAGCCTCCCTGACAAAATTGTCTGTGAGATGGGTATATATGCTGATGACACCACGCTCTATAACAGACGACAGTAAAACAAATGAACACATATCTTAAAAAAAAATGGCAGAAACACTAGAGGATGACCTCCAATCTGTAGTGAAATCGGGACAAAAATGGATAGTCACATTCAATGCTGCCAAGGCTAAACTTGTTTCCTTCAATAATTACAAGAAACCTTCGCTACCACCAATAGTAATGGCCAAATACTATCTGAAAGTACAGTACATCTTTTAAACTCCTCGGTCTAACGGTCACATGAAACACGAGTTGGAATGATTACATTGCTAGGACCGCTGCGAAGGTGGGTTCTTACTACCGTGCTAGAAAGCTACTAACGCCCGAATGTATCCTGTACCTCTACAAGGCCACCATTCGCCCATGTATGGAGTATTGTCATATTTAGACTGGTACATCTGCTACTAGTGTCTCGCTCCTATACAAGGTTCAAAAGAGTCGCCAACCTTATAGGTCCTGAACTGTCATCTACGCTTCAGCCTCTGTCCCATCGACGAAATGTAGCATCCCTCTGCCTGTTCTACAAGTACTTTAACGGTGAATATTCCGACGAACTGCAAGCACTCGTACTCCCTCAACGTAAATACCCCCGACTAACCGACAGGCAGCTAAATCCAACGCCTTCACAGTTGGGATTCTTAGATGTAAGAGAGCCTTCTACTCCAGTAGTTTCTTCCCCAGAACCGCTAAACTTTGGAATTCCCGCTTCCCCAACTGTACTGACATGCAAAAGTTCAAGTATAACGTGAACCGACATCTTGCTGCCCAACTCCCTACATAGTACCCTTGTAGATTGTGTCCCTGATAGTATTCCCCTACATTAAAGTGGCAATGTGCCTTGTTGGGGGTGATAATGTTATTTAAAAAAAAAAAAAATGGTACTCATGCAGAGAGTGATCCGTGCTGAAATAACATTATTATTTAAAAAGTCATTCTTAACATGGAGGAGAGGGTATTTTGTACCTATTCTGTACTTTAACCTTACAATTGAATAAAAAAATCAAGACATTAATTAAACGTGGAAATACGGTTTAAAAAATAGTGCGGATCACTCTCTGCATTAGCACTAAAAAAATATTGCTCTAATAGTTTTATTTAGCTGCCATTTTTTTAAAACTTTATTTACCACGGTTAAAAATGGTCACTGATTATGTTATAATTATGATAACAGTTGAGGGTCGGTTTTTACTGCAGATAATTGTGTATCCAAATTTTCACATCTAACATTTTCTTCCCCACTTAATACAAAAACAAATTTACCATTATTACAATTTTTTTCCCCAATTTCTTACCAAAAAAATGTCCATTCTTAGTAAACTATTCCATGACTATAGTCATTTTTCTTTTCAAATAAATTTCTATTTATTCCCAATTTGATACAAAAAACACATTTTTACCATTATAAATTTACGATTCTTTTTTTAAATTTAAAAAAAAATAAATGTTTATACATTTTTTTACAAACATTTTCACAAAAAACTACATTTTCAATCACATTTACTTGATTTTGTACAAAAAACACTTTTTGCACAAAAAAGAAATGAAAACCATACTGTAGATCTATGCGACATTTGTACCAACGTCGTGCCAAGAAAATATGGCGGCCATTAAAAAAAAAGACCATTACGAAACCATTGGATAGTGAAAGTGTTAATATTGTAAATAGTTCGTGTCACCAGGAACGAACAATGTGGTATTCATTCGCAACAGACTCGATTGCACCTGACGACATCTCAAACCCTAATAGGCAACTTTTTAAAGAATTCTTACGGTGGTCGAGCAACGAACTTTCACTGTTTATTCAATTGTTTGGTGAAAGTACGGAATAATTAGAAAACGCTTCTTTCTGATTAATAACCTTATTAATTAAGCCAGCTAATATAAGTGCACATTTACCCCAAAATAATACGAGTATTAAAATAAATTCATCTGCATCACATAAGTGGATAAAAATGTGTAACATGTTCATTTTCTCGGCAATAAACTTTAAATGGCATCAACATTCTTATACATTTTGGCATCTTTTATTTTGTGAGTGTCGAACAACAGATTTTATTACATGTATGCAATGTGAAGTTACAAACGTTAAACCATTATATATAAGGTTATTTCTCAAGTTTCCATGTGCATTGCGTTTAGCTAAGTTTATAAATCATCGTGTTGAGTGTTTCTATTTTACAGACACTTTCAACGTGTTCGAGTTCAACATTAACAGACTTGCACCACTAGGTGTGTCAGAAACTAACCTCACGAATGCGTGAAATATATTGAATAATTCGACCCCTGTCTTTCCAAGCTTATAACTACTCGAAAAATGTAATTCAAACCATATTTTTTTTAATTATAGGAGCAAGGATCAAGGTTTCATTAAAAATGAAAATTGTTTTTTAAAAAAAGGTTTTAAACTCCGGACTTTACAGGTAAATTTCTAAAAAGCACAACTTTTTGTTTTAAATTTGAATATATTATTTATTTATATAACATCTTCAATTTGTGATATATAAAACTTTGATGCGTAAATCATTTACTTTTTAATTGATATTTCAAAAGGGGGGGTGAATTAAAAAAAAACCTTTTTCTAAAATATTATATTCGGTTTATTGGAAAGAGCATAAAATTTCATATTGACCCTGAAAATATCGTAAAAATTGAATCAATAACAAAATTGATAGATTTTTAAAGTTTAAAGATTTAAAAATACTTAGCTCGTAAAATTCAATTGATTTCATTACTGCTTTTTAAAAAAAAGCAAAATATTTCTATTACGTTTTATACAACTTTAATAGTTCATTTTGGAAGTATAATCCATAAAGAAAATAAACAACCCATTTTTAAAAGAGAAATTACGAATTTTGTTATATTTTATTCGCAGTGTCGTGTTGGGGGTGTCAAAAATTCCCACAATTCTGATACACCTACTGCACCACAATTAAATAATCATTTTATAGGCTGTAGACATAAATTGAAGATATCATGTATTGTGAGTTTTACATTATGTAACTCGTTACAATATAAACATTTAAATGCGTTGTCCAGCTGCGCCGATGAAGTTCAGAATTAAAAAAATTGGTTCGGTTGTTTTATTTTACGGCATATCAACTCTTTTCGGTAAATGATATTTATGTTGCACCCAGTCATTTTGTAGGAGGCGGTTATTCGTCAAGCTCTTTGTATCTTCAATCGCTAGTTTGCAGTGTTAAGTTTAGTTGTTTTATAGTGGATTTTAACGCCTTTGTACCCTGTTCTCCAGAGCATGAATAAGTTTTGCAATGGAAGAGTGAAAAGGATTACAGTATTAATGTTTGATACATTTTAAGTTAGGAAACCAGTCAGGAAGTGGGGGAGATGGAAAGAAATGGGAAGACGGAAGGGGGGTGTTGGCTTTGCAGAACAACGTTTTGTAAACACTAAACAGTAGAAAAACGAAAAGCATCAATGTTAGGTGCATTTCATCTCAGGAAGCCAATATCTTCAGACAGCCTGATTTTGTAGCACCAGAGTATGAAAACAAATGTAAATGCATTACAAAACTGATAGTTTATTGAATACGTGTATTATATAGAGAGAAATTTACAGAAAGTAGCCTGATTATTTTTTCTTCAACTCAACCTAAGGAAGTAGGTTTTATTTTGCAGTATGGAGATAGCGCAAGACGTCTTATTGTTAGAATAACGAAGACAAAAATGTGAGAAAGATGTTGAAACGGTTCATAAATATATATAAAAAAAAGGTAATTTGGGGGTCGGCCCTGTTAGCGTAACAAACTTCAATACAAATGTGGCGGCTGTATCGCAAGTTGACAACACATTAACGTAATAAAATAATCCAATGGTTTACATTGTCAAATGAAAGTCAGTTAGGTGCTAATGTACTTATTGATCCGCGCTCTTTTTAAAATAATACGTTCAGGTTTAATTAAAGTTTGTTTTTTCATTTTTTTTTATAAAATTATAATGTTAAAGTACAGAATAGGTACAAAATACCATCCCCATGTTAAGAATGGTTTTGTAAACATTTCAGCACGGACCAATAAGTGCACTAGTATCATCAATTGTATCATTTATCTTGGAGACATTAATTTTGATAGGATTTCTCTTTTTAGAAATATGTAAGTAAAAAAAAAAAATTCATCCAATTAGATCATTCTGATATGCATTTAATACATTGGTAGTTGTGCACTTACTGATCCGTGCTGAAATAGTATCATTATTTTAAAAGCCATGCTTAACATGCGGAGGGGAGGGCGTTTTGTACCTATTCCATACTTTAATCTTGCAACTGAATAAAAACATAAAACTTTAATTAAACTTGGAAATACGATTTAAAAAATAGCGCAGATCAGTAAGTGCACTAGCACCAGTCATTTCATAATATGAAATGCAAAGAAAAAAAAATGTACGTAATATTTTTTTATAAATATATTTCGATTAATATGATTGGAATTTATTCATTAAAGAAAAACAAATATATCTATGAATTATTTTTATTTTGTACATATGAATATATTAGCTATGTTTTCTACTTCAGTTTTATCATCATTACAATTTTGTTTTCCATTTTTATTTTAAAAAAAAATGTCCATTTTCTTTTTTCACTATTCTACAACTAAAAAAGTTATGGTTTCAAATAAAAATTCATTTTATTCCCAACTTAATACAAAAGCACATTTTTACCATCATATTTTTTGTTTGAGGAAGTTTTCAAATTTAACGTTAATTCCTAGAAAATAGATTTGTAAATTAAAATACAGAATAATTAATAAAATCTGTCTGTATATATATAACGTTTCTATATGTTATCATTTCAGTAGGTTCGTAAACTAAAGAACGCTTTGTCAGTCTTTATTTCGTTACTTAAGATTTCGTTAATCAAAATTGCCGTCGATATTTTTCCTTTTAGTACCGGTCAGTAAACTCAGTCCAAAAAGATAAGACAGGCTTCATATAATGCAACTAGAAATAACATCTGGCCTTAGATTTGCTGTAGCAGAAATCCTATTTGCTTTAATATATTCTACAGCGCACATATGGAAACGGTACGCCCTTCTGTATTTTTGCTTATTTCCGTCGCCCGACATTCACTAAGGTTTTGCCTGGACGATTTGTTTTTCTTTTTTAAATACACATTCTTTGTGTCATCCGACATTTACAATCAAAGTGAAATGAATGTTCGCTAGAGTACCAACAAAAAACATACCCTTAAAGGCGATTTTTATGGAGTATTCCGGTCTGTATTTGTTTTCATGGCCGCTATGTTTGTTTCCTGGCGCGCGAAAATAAACAGTGACCAGTCTAACCAATACGGAATACAGACGAGACATCCTTAAAAATCAACTTTTTAAAAGTTGAGATTTTTTATTGCATCCTCAGCAAAGTTTATCAATTTTTCCTAATTCTAAATGGGTAGGCATGTCCATAAAAACTTTGTTCTGTGCAATTAATCTTTTAGATTAAACACACTGTAAAAATTTCCATGAAGCTAATTAGAAATCAAAATTCCATAAAAAGTATTTCTGAAGGCTAAACTGCTTAAAAAAATGATAAATTCAAGATTTGGTATAAAAAAATACTGTTTCTAAAATTGGTGATCGATTTACTAGAACGTTGTATTGGAAATTGAGCACCCCATACAAATATTAAGATATTGACTTAAAAAATAATTTTCGATAATATGAAAAATAGGTTTAAACGACGAAAAATACAGAGGAGTACAGCCACAGCCTCCCTACCTCCGCCAATTTCATCTATTAAATAGCGTTTAAGTTAAATTAGGTCACATTTTTAAACAACATCTTATATATATTTTTCAAATGTTTCAAACTATGCAGGTCAAGAGAATATAGTTTATATTGTTTGATGAATTTTAATTCCGACCATAGTAGGGCTGGATGATCCGAGTCGGGGCCGGTTTAAACGTTGCAAAATGATCGCTATTTCGCGACCCCAACTCGGGAGTCAGTTAATCGCGAGTTGAAAAAAAATACGACGCATTGACTCTGGTGAGTTATTGGACTAGCTCCGAAAGGAACCAACGACCCCCGCATTCCGCAGAGCGTCCGTCCGCAGCATACCTCACACCACATCCAGCCTTGGAAGGTGCATATACGTCGGCAAGCAACGGGTAACAGTGAAAGTACTTAGCGATGTACTGCTAGCAAGCTACCTCGTCACGTAACATTTTAGACGCAGTATGAGTAACTACTGGGAGAAAGGGAATACAGCAGAACACTGACTATGTAAACCCGCCTCAGAACTCTCTAATGAAGTGGCGTTGACTAAATGACGACTCACCTGTTCCAAGGAATGTTCAATATATAACCAAGGGCAAACAACCCACTACTTCCCGTAACAGAGCAAAATGGCAGAGTCAAACCGACCTTCTCAGACCTCTACCATTCTTACATGCATTGGAGCCTCCCTTATATTTTTCCACATACATACATACATACATACATACATAGTTTCACAACGATTAGAAAACAAACAGTTTATGATCTTTTTTATTTTATTAGAAAAACCAACAACCACGACACTGGGTATTAGTGTATGTTGGGAACCGACTGTCTAAACGTCTGGTTGTTGTTGCCTGGCACTTGTAAACGGCCGGATTATGCCGAGAAAATCATTAAAAAAAAAAAATCAGAAACCGACAACAAACGCGGTATCTGAGAAGCCACTTAATTTTCAGACGGCATTTGATAAACTGGAGGTGAAAATCTATGGTGTTCAAGTTAGTACAATTCTACAATGCTGTCAACAGAGCAAACATAACATCTCAAATGATGTGCATTACATGGCAAAATACTTTTAACAGAATGTTACCAATTGGAAGAAGAAACCTTAACACTTAACTTTTAAGCCCACCTCCCAATTTTTTTAAGCACCAGGGGGGAAAATGTTCCTGCTGATTAAAAACAAACCGGTAAAAAAAAAAAAAAAAAATATTTGGGTTCGTTTTACTATGCAGAGATGCGAAATAGTTGTCAAAGAATATATAACAAATGTTATCAAAGGCAAAATGAGTTACTCTATCTAAAAAGGTTTTTAGTGTTTTTAGTCACTTTTAAACGTGTAACCGGTTCGAAAATCAAAGTGTTTGTCGATATATTTATAAGAGATAAATGGCAGCGGGCTCTTAGTTGAATACGTTAAGTTTGGGGAAATTGGCTCAAACTAAAAAAAGTTATGCAAAATTCTATTAGAAACCCATCGTTAACGTATATTGAGTTTCTTACCGCATTTTGTATATCTTTTTGTAGCTCAACTTCATTTTCCCAAACAACGTATTTAACAAAGAGCTCGAGGCCATTTGTCTTTTTCACATATACCGATGAACACTACTTTATTTTCGAACCGATTTCACGTGTTGAAATGAGTAAAATCTCTAAAATATTTTCCAGATAGGTAGAAGAGTAAGTTATCTAACCTGTGATAACATTTGTTTTTGGCAACTTTTTCGAATCTATGTGTTTATAGTAAAACAAACCCAATCATCTATTCATAATACTTACGAAGGGCTGTTATATATTATTGCTTTCCAATTTTTATGCATTAAAAACATTTTTTTTCGTATCTGATGAAGGTTGTTGCTATTTTCTGTTTCCTAACAGATTTAAGATTCGCTCGGCGTCACTCTGCATAATCCGGCGGCTTACGTCAAGTATCAGGCGAATCTGAGCACACCAGACATCCGTTTTACGAAATGTACTAGATCCCACCACTCATGAAGAACTCAATAGAAAAAGTTTAAATGTTCAGACTAACGAAATCCTAACATGTGACCACGTTGAAGATGTTAGCCATCAAATAAAGCAGTCATTTTTTTCAAGACTAGTCACGTCTTTTTTTGCATAGCGGTCAAATTTGACCACCTGACATAAAATCGTGCAAATAATTGAGATGCGCTCCAATGATATGCTGATTTTAGAGTTTTTAAAATATTTTCAAACAATGCATCAGTTGCAGCCCACGATTCAGGAGACATGAATTCCTCGACTACTAAAATGACTCCAAAATCTACCACCAGGTTTAAACACAGGTAGCAACTAACCCTCAATAAAAAATTCGGTACTTATGTATTTTGGGTACCGCGCTGAAATAATGTTATTTCGAAGGCCATCTAAACATGGGGATGGGAGTATTTTTAACTATTCTTTGCTTCCACCTAACAATTTAATAAAAAAAGATATTGTGTAACTTGAATTTAACCTGAAAAAAAAAAATATATATATATATAAACGCCGTACCAAAAATACATCAGCACCCGGTTTTACTAAATATGTACGACCAAATTATTCCCTATCATTGTACGACTGACTGTCCCTGCTATTTGTCATAGAAACGTGGAACGTTGCTTAATCAGCAGCAGCCGAATCGGGTAATTTAGTGTGCCGGATCTTGATCGTACAGAAGAGGGTTACTAAACTTGTACGACTAAAATGTACGTATATTTGCTCCTGCTGTTTTGTTAAAACAACTTTTACCCAGAGGAGCTACAGGGATTGTCTGCACAAAATATCGTAAAACTCTCTTGTATTAATAAATTAAACAAAATAAATTTATTCCAAAATTTCAATCGAGGTTAGTTTTCGGAAATATACTTTTATATTCATATAAAACGTATTTACATTTTTTTTTTTTTTAATATTACGGTGATTTCATATTACGGGCGATGGTGGTGGTTATTGATGTTTGGCAATATTTTACGATTAAATATCTACGAAAGTGAGTTTCATTTTGGCAAAACCTTAAAAGACATGTCAAAAATAAACTCGAGTTTTATGAACTTGAAAGAAAAATAAAATAAAAAAATTTTTTATAACATTTACTATTTTAAAAAGTAATCAAATGTTTTTCATTAACATTAAGGGATTTCTTTTTTGACTTCCAAAAGTAGTCGATAATATAACTTAAAAAAACATTTAAACTTTAAAAAATGATTTCTTGCTTTTTTTTGTCAATGTGCGCTGCTTGTTCAACCTGCAAAGGGTGTTTATTTCGACAGCCGTTCTTAATATGGAAAGGTTAGTATTTTTTTTAGAAAGCCGTTCTCAACATTGGGGGGTGTAATTTCGAAAGGCATTTATTTTCAACCTCCTCACGACTTTCTGAATAAACATCCTTTTCTGGTTGGACAAGCAGCGTACATTGATTTTTTTTTTTAATCAGAGTCGCGTTATCATAAAGCGAAGTTTACAGTATTATTTAAAGAAAAAAAACTGAAAACAATTTTTAATTGTAAGTTAATTATTGCCTCCCCACGAGAGCAGATAGACACTGATGTTTTAAAGGTGGGGAAAATAGTTCCTCTAAAAAAGACACACGGGATTCGGAAACATTGCTTCCGTCTTCAGATTGCTTCTACTTCAAGATTTTGTATCATATTGCTATTCTGTTACAAAATTCTAAATTTTAAAAAGGGTCACTTGTAAAATTTGGGTGCTAATGTACTTACTGATCCGCGCTATCTTTTAAATCGTATTTCCAAGTTAATTAAATTTTTATGTTTTTTTATTCAGTTGTAATGTTAAAGTACAGAATTTGCAAAACACCGTCTCCTTCCCATGTTAAGAATGGCTTTTTAAATAACATTATTTCAGCACGGATCAATAAGTGCATGAGTACCCAAGATTGTTTTACGATATTTTACCCTGACGGACCCAGTCGATCGCCTGTGTCAAAGTTGCTTTAATCAGCAGCAGTAGCAATTCAGTCATACAACGATCGTACATTTTTAGTCCTACATATTTAGTAAAACCCTATAAGAACCAAAAATTCAAATCAAACCGCAACAAAACGTAAATTCTACAATGCGTTTTGATGAGGTTACCCAAATTTAAAATGCGTCACAAGATTAAAAAGCTGCTTAAAGTTTTATTACAAAGACGAAACTGTATACATAATTCGGGATAAATGCATAAACATTTAAACAAATCATCAGTAATCATTAAACAAGTTTTCATGATCTAGAAAATATGCTACCTACACAATTAACCAATCGTGTTATTTTAGATAGGATTTTCAGATTAAATTGAATTTTTCCTATATCTTTTAAGTTGTTAGCTCAATATACAAAAAGTCGGTATTTATTGATCCGTCCTGAAATAACGTTATTTAAAAAGCCATTCTTAACATTGGAAGTGGAGGGTGTTTTGTACCTATTCTGTACTTTAACCTTAGAACTGAATAAAAAAACGCAAAAAAAAAAAACAAAAAAAAAAACTTTAGTTAAACTTGGAAATGCAATTTAAAAAATAGCGCGGATCAGTAAGTGCATTAGTACCAAAAAGTCCAACCTACTCTCCTGGTGTTAAGAATGGCTTTTTAATATTGGGAAAATACCGCTCTACGTAAAAGATTCGGTTGATATCATTTAACGGTACCTTCGGAGGAACTGGAACCAAAATGAAAAATTTATGAGTGCAGACTCTTTTCGTTGATAGTTGTTACGTTCGCTTCGTTTGATTGGCCGAGCTGATTATAAAAAAAGTCCCATTGTGCAGACGGTTTTATTTATGGATCAGTCCAGCATTGTATGACACGACTTGTGACCATGTTAACTTAAATCGGCCAACGAAGTTTTTATTTCTTACCTACGCCAGGTCACCAAAACCATTGTAAACTTGTTAAATAACCTTTTAGCGCGAAATACCCACATAAAATAACGTTATTAAGCATGGACTTTACACTGCACAAGTGCCGCTCATTTTACGTAAAAAAAAAAAAAAAAAAATGGTGGGAGTAACCCATACGAATGGAGAAGCAAAGATATAGCTTTGTCAACGTAACGAAAAATAGAATTCACGTAAAGCAGGTGGACGCCTAGGTGTATCAGAGTTTTAGTCAACTCGCCATAACAAACGACTGTTTGAATACACCCCCCAATGTATACAAACTTATAACAAAATGAAAATGTCATTTCAAACCATAATTTTTATTTCAATAAAATGAGGAATGAGCAAAATTTAATATAAAAAGGTTTCACCGAAAAAAATATAATTTTTTCATCGGTTTTATTAAAAATAAAAGTTCAAGAAAAACAAAAAACGTAACTCCTGTGGATGTAATATATATATATATATATATATATATATATATATATATATATATAAATTGTGAAACAATCATTTACTTGTTTCAAATTATTAATATTTGATTGCTTCTTATGTTCCGGTATGAGTATTTAATTATATTTATATATTATATTCCATGTATTTTTTAAATGAAAGGATTTTTCAACCAAGTATAGGTTCTCGACGTTTGTTTAGCCATTAAAATACTTGTATGTAAAAAGAATTCTCAGTTTGTTATGTACGGAAGTATAGAATGGTAAAAAAAAAAAAAACAACTTCAATGAAGCGTCAAGCGAAGCAAGCATGCCGGTTAAGGATATTCAATTAGGTGCTTAATTAACTGTTACTGCGCCGACATTGACTGTGCATTTCTTCATGGAAGCTACTTGTTCCAGTCTATGTTAAGCAATAAGCATTAATAGTATTTTCTGTTTAATTGTGTTCATTCTACGTTGCCACCCCATGTGGCCATAAAGTGGATGCTCATTTTACGTTGAATAGAAAAGTGACCCACTCCCCGACTCATTTTACGTTGAATAGAAAAGGGACCCACTCACTGACTCATTTTACGTTGAATAGAAAAGGGACCCACTCACTGACTCATTTTACGTTGAATAGAAAAGTGACCCACTCACTGACTCATTTTACGTTGAATAGAAAAGTGACCCACTCACTGGCTCATTTTACGTTGAATAGAAAAGTGACCCACTCACTGACTCATTTTACGTTGAATAGAAAAGTGACCCACTCACTGACTCATTTTACGTTGAATAGAAAAGTGACCCACTCCCTGACTCATTTTACGTTGAATAGAAAAGGGACCCACTCACCGACTCATTTTACGTTGAATAGAAAAGTGACCCACTCACCGACTCATTTTACGTTGAATAGAAAAGTGACCCACTTTTCGACCACTAACATTTCTTCATAACTTGGAAACTACTCGTTTGCCCTAATTTTAAAGGAAAGAGTTCTGTCGACGTGACAGGAGTAAAATTATATTAAATGAATATTATATATATATATATATATATATATATATATATATATATATATATAAAGCAAATGATCTTATTTCAACGATAGGTTTTGTTTGCGTGAACGTAACGTCGTGACGTGATTCGTGCTCGTACTTTGCAACAGTCGGTAAGATTCGATTCTTTCCCTTTGTACATTACATTCAACATTTCATTCCCCCCTTTTTTTTTGCAATATTTTATTTTCACTTTAACTGGGTAGAATGTTCTAACAAGCTATCGACGATAAGATGCTATCGTACATACAAAATACACACTTTTCATTCATGGGTTTTGACCACTCACAGCTCCATGGATCACAAGATTTCCATTTTTTCTTAATCTCTTAAAGAAATACATGAATTCTTGATTTAATATATTGAAATTCTTATTTAGCGACTGGAAATTTTTTATATATCGAAAAAAACATTGGATAAAATCGGAAAAAATGTTGTCATCGACCAATATTAAGTGAATTATGTACACATAAAATAAGCTTCCACGCACAAAAAAAACGAGAAAATGAACGTGGTTTTTTAAATAATGTTTTTAAATTTGAACTTTACAGGTAAATTTCTAAACACTTGTTTTAAATTTGAATATTTTCATTTTTATCTTAAATTTGTGATGTATAAAACTTTGGTGAGTCAATTATATTAATTTAAATAGACATTTCAAAATGGGGGGGGATGAATTTCACAAATTGTTTGTCTTAAATATTAAATTTGGTTTATTGGAAAGAGCATAAAATTTTATATTGACCCTGAAAATATCGTAAAAATTGAACCATTAGAACAATTGATAGATTTTTAAAGTTTTAAAATTGAGAAAAATTTTACTTGCAAATTTCAATTGATTTCATTACGTAAAAAAAATGGCGTCATTAAAGGCGCGCGTCGCCCGCAGTTTGTAAACACTTGTATAAGCAATAAAAATATTTCTATTATTTTTAAACAAATGTCTTTAAGAGAAATTAGAGTTTTTTTATATATTTTATTCGCAGTACCGTGTTAGGGGTGTCAAAAATTCCAAAAATTGATACACCTAGTGGATACCTAATTCAGGATAATTTCTTAACTAGACGGTCGTTTAATGCATCTAGTTCTTATCAAAACATTTTATTAGAAAAAGAAAGTCCCACGCTTCACGTTAAGAACGGTTTTCTAAGTAACGGAAAGGCTTTAACGATTCGTTTTTATCCTCATTGTCTTTATTTACGACTGCGTAATTTATTTATTTATTTATTTTTTTTTTTTTTTTTTACATCGCTCTGTTTTGCATTCACGCTGTAACATAGAAAATAATTGAGTCTCTTTCTGCTGTATGAGCTAACATAGACATTTGCACAGTAATGTCTAAGTAAAAATGTAACCATTACTTGTACAAATGTTTTGGGAAAAAGATAAGTTAAATTATGACTTACCTTATGTTTGCTTCGGCCATTTAACAAGATCGTCGCCAAATGTTTGCCATCGGGATGCAAGTAATAGTATCATAATATACTTACCTTTATCTAAAAATAAATATATACAGTTTAACTCAGATATGAAAGACTTATCAGGTCCCTACAGCTCTTATATCCGGTGGTTCTTATATTCCGGGTTACCTTGTTCATTAACACAGGCTTTAATTTGAGATGAGAAAATTTCTTATATCTGATTTTCTTATATTCGGGTCTCATATCCGGGTTACAATGTATATAGAAAAGTGATAAGGATTTTTTTTTTTTTTTTACATATAAAATCACTTTTTTCTCACGACAGGATAAAATCCAAATTATATGCGCACTTCATGTAGTTATTAAATGATATCTTTTTTTTTACTTTCACTGCATCTCAATATTCACCATTAAATTGACGATTTACATAGGTTTTCGGGTATGCTGATTACGAATATCAAATTTAAATTTGAGGCAGACAAGTAGCTTTTTATATCAAGACGTTTATGCTCCAATGTAATCAATATAAAAGTGAACATGTCTGTATCTGTGTACATTTCCCTACGCAATAACTCAATTTTTAGTCTACAGACTCGAAATTTAATATACAGGTTACGGAGATTTGGGAAAATCGATGTGATAGGTTTTTGGCCAGAAATTTGGCGATTAAGGGGTTCAACGATTTCACTTTTGAGAACTCTACCAAACTCCTCCGACAATTTTGGGTCTACGCACTTGAAACGTTAGATATAGGTTCCTTAGACATGGATCTAACTTAACTTGATGAGCCCAAAACAATACATTTTAAGGGGTCATAATAGGGGTTAAGGTTTAAAAAAATTGACCTCTGCGGTCTCTTCCAAATTACTCAGACAATTTCTGGTCTAAATATTTGAAATTTTACATAAAGGGTATTCAGAGATAGGGCAAGCTTTTTCATCAGTTTGGGTCGAAAATTTTAGTTACCAATATATAAATGTATGTATGTATGTATGTATGCATGTCTGCCTTAAACTTTCAATAGAGGCGATGGATTTTACCAAGATTAGTATCGTTTTAAAGTTCGATCTTTCACACGACAAATATCGGAAAATTGGCTAAAAACAATATTTTTACCTTCAACTAGGCACTTTTGTACAGGAGGGGGGTCACTTTTTTCGATATTTTTTAAGTTATCCTCTCCTTTCGATTGTCTAGCCTTAATTAAAAAAAAATGTCGCTTCTGGTTTGGCGGTGGTCGTAACAGCATAAACGTTAGGTTTTACCCCGTTCTTTTCCTCCTTTGCGGTACGGGTTCTAGCCTGCCTTCCTACTACCACTTTTTTTTGCTCAACATACACATCCAAACACCAGAGCAACGCCGGGCGCCCATGCTGGTCCCTTATATTTTCAGTAGTGGTCATTATTTTACCAACTGAACGAGTACTAATGCGCATGCATGTAACAATATCTCCTTTCATGTAAAAAAAAAAAAAAATGGCGACGGCAACTAATTTCTTTCATAGTACAGTGGAAAATGCCTTAATATCTAAAAAAAAAAAAAAAAAAAATATATATATATATATATATATATATTTGTCCGACACAAACTTGAATGTGATATTCATTTTCAGCAGACCCTAAAATCTAAAAAAAAAAGGCTTTAATTTTAAAGGGTAGTGTTCAGTTGCAGTTAAAGTAAAATTACCATATCTTATTAAAAGTAAGGTTACCGCTGTGTTTAAACTGTTAAACACATTCTCACGGGTTCAATTGGAGACATAAGCGAGTTTAATACTTTTACAGATCACGGATCGTGCCATTTTTATATAGAATTTTCAAATTAAATTAATTTTTTACTGTATCTTGTGAATTAAATTGTTAAACGAAAGTACAGAACAGATAATACCCTTGTCTCACCCTGCTAATGCTTTTCGAAATTGTAACTATTTCAGCATGGCCCGTAAACATCAGACCTACTGTGATTCTATTAAGATGATCGATCATGAGGATAGAATATCTTGCTTTTCAACTATTTTATTATTTGTGGATGATATTTGGATTGGTTTAAGTAAGTGTTAATCACGAATCAAGCTGAAGGATTCAATAATATCGCAGTCAGATTGACTAGAGAATAAGTTTTAGCATTTAGACATAAAAACGTTTATATTAAAGATGGAAGTTGGGTACTCGTGCACTTATTGATCCGTGCTGAAATAACATGTAGAAAGCCATTCTTAACATGGGGACGGAAGGGTGTTGTGTACCTCTTCTGTACTTTAAATTCAGTAAAATCATAAGTTTTAATTAAACTTGAAAATACTATTTAAAAAACAGCGCGGATAAGTGCACGAACACAGGAAGTTATGTAAAATTAAATCGATTTCGACACAATCTACACATCTGATTAAATCCATGGGAAAGAATTTTAGTGCTTATTCAGATGGCCATTTATGGTGACAAAAGTAAAACAAATACACAAGTTTTTGATATACAGTAAAACCCCGGGATAGAGTAGCCCTAGGATGCGTTTTTTTTTTCAAGTTATGATGTGGAATACGATGTTTCTTCGGCCCCTGGTTACGGTATATACCCTGCCTTATAGTGATGTTATTTTATATACATGTGTATTATATACTGCACTGTATTTTGTTACTATTTTTTAACATGTACTGTATAAAATTTTGCTGAGGCCTCGCCATACGGTGATTTCATCTTACGATCCAAACCTCGGAACGGATTAATGCCGTTTCCCGGAGTGCTACTTTACGTTCCAATCACGGAACGAAGATGAACTATTCCAAAAATTACGTAAGTTTTTTTTTTTTTTTTTTTTTTTTTTACTCAAGAAAATAAAGTTTTACGACTAAGCGAGTTGTAGTCTTTTCGTCTGCCATTAAATAAAAAAGATTTAGCAAAGAAGCTAACAAAAATCTATACGAAAACTAAGTATATACAAGAAATAAATGTAACCGTATCCAATAAAAGTTAATTTTATACCGACCTGCCTATTTGTTTTGATTTTCAAGAAGTTTTTATTGATCTATATTTAATCTAAAGAATCCAGTTTTTCCGGATAGATTGGAAAAAAGGGCATCTTTGGAAGGCGCCAGCCTCGTTTGGAATTCAATTTCATTCTTAGGGTATTTTTTTTCACGACAGTGGCCAGCGTATAAACAGCAACCGCCCGATGTTAAGAACAACTTCCCGAATAGACCCCCAACCTCCTTGTGTAAAGAATGGATTTAGAAATAAACAGCCCCAACCTCAAAAGCCGTTCTTGACAGGAGGGGGTCGGGCTTTTTATAGTACTGGGTACTCTGGTAAAACTATCAAAAAATTCGGTACTCATGCAGAAAGTGATCCGTGCTGAAAAAAGCCATTCTTAACATGGGGAAAGTGTTTTGTACCTATTCTGTACTTTAACCTTTCAATTGAATAATAAAAAAAAAAAACTTAATTAAATGTGGAAATACGATTTAAGAAAGATAGCGCGGATCACTCTCTCTCTCATTAACACCAAAAATTCAAAACCAGGATGGCTTCTTCCAAAAAAAAAGATGCCATTTTTTCTTTTTCAAATCCGATAGGAAAAACTTAATTTTTTAGATCAACTATAGAGCAACAAAAAACTACAAATGAGCCAGGTAGCTATAAAATTAACGGTGCTAATGCACTTACTGATCCGCGTTATTTTTTAAAATCGTATTTCGAAGTTTAATCAAAGTTTGTTTTTTTTTATTCAATTGTAAGGTTAAAGTACAGAATAGGTACAAAATACCCTCCCCTCCCCATGTTAAGAATGGCTTTTTAAATAACATTATTTCAGCACGGATCAATAAGTGCATGAGTACCAAATTAACTTTTATTGGCTGCAGTAACATTTCTTGTATATATTTTTCGTATAGTTGTTTGCTTCTCTGCTTAATACCCTTTTAATTATCTCTACTAAACTTTTCTACGATCTATTTTATTCTCACTTGCACATGCAAATATATGGATTTATGTGTTTATCGTTATTTGCGGAGGGGGGGGGACAGAAATATTGATTTGTGAGTTAGATAAGTTGCCGAGTTTTAGAGATAGTTGACCTTTTCCCAACTCCTATTTGTAACTTGTGTCAGATTTTAATTTAAGTAAAGTTTATCCTTCATGTATACTCTATAGCAGGCAGGACAGGAAAACAAATGAACATATATCTAAAGTAATGGCAGAAACTCTAGAGGATGACCTCCAATCAGTAGTGGAATGGGGACAAAAATGGATGGTCACGTTCAATGCCGCCAAGACAAAACTGGTTTCATTCAGTAATTACAAGAAACCTTCTCTACCACCTATAGCAATGGCCAACGACTCGTTATCTGAGAGTACGTCTCTCAAGCTCCTTGGCCTAACGTTAACAGGAAACCCGAGTTGGAACATTACATCGAGGGTATTGCCAGGGCCGCTGCGAGGAAGGTGGGCTTTCTCTACCGTGTTAGAAAACTTCTAACAGCCGAAAGTATCCTGTACCTCTATAAGGCCACTATTCGCCCATGTATGGAGTATTGCTGTCATATTTGGGCTGGTGCATCGGCTACTAGTCTCTCGCTCCTTGACAGGGTTCAAAAGAGAGTCGCAAATCTGATAGGCTCTAAACTGGCATCTAAGCTTCAGCCTCTGTCCCATCGTCGAAACGTTGCATCCCTCTGCCTGTTCTACAAGTATTATAATGGTGAATGCTCTGAAGAACTGCAAGCACTTGTGCCCCCACGACGTGAACACCCTCGACAGACCCGACAAGCTGCAAAATCCCACCCCCACACTGTAGAGATCTCTAGATTTAAAAGATCTTTATCCTCCAGTAGTTTCTTCCCCAGAACTGCTAGACTTTGGAATTCCATTCCAGGTCACTGCTTCCCCAACTGTACTGACAGGCATAAGTTCAAGTGCAACGTGAACCAACATCTCGCTGCCCTAATCCCTACATAGTACCCCAGTAGATGTTTCCCCTGATAGTAGCCCCCTGCACCAAAGTGGCAATGTGCCTTGTTTGGGGTGAAAATGTAATAAAAAATAAATATAATCGTGTTAAATTATGAATTAAAGAAATATTACTAAACTAATAAATGGCGTGAAGGATTTTATTTTTTTGGTATATCTGCGATTTGCAAACTGTGCTAAAATTAAGTTATAATTGAATATCTATTCTTAAATAGGAATGGTAAGCTTTTTAATTATGTTCTACTTTAATCTTTAAATTTTCAAATATACCGGAAACATTGAAGTTCAATAAAAAGATACTGGCTATTAAAATTGCACGGACCATGAACTGAAGAACTTTTTTTTTTTTTTTTTTTTTTGCTTCTTTTATATATATTCCAAAACTCGCTCTCCAGTTTGCTACATTCTGGGTTGTCTTCGAATTTAGTGAAATTTTGGTTAATATAACAATTGAAACAAATGAAAAAAAAATACAATTAGTATGGAGGTGCTAGTGCACTTACTGATCCGCGGTATTTTTTAAAATCGTATTTCCAAGTTTAAAGTTTTGATTTTTTTTTTTATTCAATTGTAAGGTTAAAGTATAGAATAGGTTCAAAACATCCTCCCTATGTTAAGAATGGCTTTTTAAATAATGACATTATTTCAGCACGGATCAATAAGTGCACTAGTACCAGTATGAAATACGTTAATACTAAAAACGATGCAGTGGTTTGCCCAGAACTCCAATTATAAGTCGTACTTACAGTTTTTGTCTAGTAATGCCATTTGGTTAATCCCGAACTTTGTCGATTAAATGAATATTCATGACGCCATAGTTTTCAGGGAAAGGCTTATAATATTGCTTTAAGTGTATCAAATAAAATGTTGTATCCTTAGCCGAATTAGATTTGGCGGGAATGCATGCCACGTGTAAACCATTTCATCAAAAAGGTTACGGATTTAAAAATGCAAAACGTATGAATCGAAACGTTACAAATAAAATAAGCTTACTAGTTCTTAAAGTATTTGGTGAGAATTTTCAATTGGTTGACTTGCCGAGGGTAGGTCGGTGGGGAAGAAAGGAGTGCTGGTAGCTGTGACCAACACGGCCGGTGGTCCGTTAATCAAAGAACCTGAGTGCCTATCCCTTACAAGTTAAATAGACATTTCAGTCACGCGTGAATCTCGTTGACTGAGAGTTGGAGTAGATAAAAAGGGGTGCCCGCGCTACTGTTGTTGTAGTCTTTTAGACAAATCACACTTCGACCATCGTTGCCCATTTGTTACTTTTACAAGGAAAGATTGCTTGTAAGCAACGTCGACATTTCGTTGCAAGACTTAAACCGTCTTTTCTCCCCCCCCCATTCGTGGGTATGCTAATTGCTCTCATTTAAACAGGACGTTAAAGCATTTAAAACTATATACACTTTGCTTCAGTTATATTTTGATAAGCTAGACTATTTGGATAATTCTGGGAAAAGTCCGACTTAAATTCGATAATATATTTTCAATTAGATCAGCCCATTTCATTAAATTTCAGGGGTAGGTTAGGATGTTTTCAAAATGGAACTTCAGGTAAACATGTAATAAGCTGTTTATGCATCCGCCTAACTAAACCATCGTTTTATTTTATAAAACGAAAATTTAGTTATATACTAGAAGTGGCGCCTGACCCGATCGTAATATAGGCTTTAATATATTTTAATTGAAGCAGATTTAGCATGTTATATTATACGTACCCAATATATCGTCATGATTCCAAAAGTAATAAAATATTTCAGTTCTATCAGCTAGAATTGAAACCGAAACCGAAATATAACAAAACATAGTTTCATGATTGCAAATATGTCAACAATTCAAGCAAAGACTTGGGTTTATTTTTACTTAATATGGTTGGAATGTGAAAAAAAAATGTTAATTTTATTACAGACAACCTGGTTTGCACGACAACAGCGATAGACAAGATCCAAGCAAAGGCTGTCGGACGGTCCATAGAGTCTACCGTCTATCTCTACAATTATATAAATGCAACTTTGTCTGTGTGTGAGTTTGTTCCTTATAGACTTCGAAACGGCTCAACAGATTTTCGTTAAAATTTACAGAACTTTAGTGCATAAGTCTAGGAGTGATCTTCGTAAAGTTTTGTCTCCAAATGCCCTCGATAATTACCGATAACCGATAATTGAAACCGTTATTTTAATTTATCTATCATCGGTAAAACCATTTTTCCATGCCACCGCTTAGCAAGAATGACAGAACAACGGGCCGTGAAAATTCTACTGTGGGTAAGTTCACATTCCGTACATAATTTATTTTTTTTTATTAACCGCAAAGAATTTTATAAGACTTGAAAATTTACGTCATTTTATTTATTTATTTTTATTGGTGACGTGGTCTATAGGTTCAAACCCCGCACGTAAATTTCTTAAATGCTTTTTCGTTAACTGGAAAGAAGTTTATATAAAATAATTAAAAAAAAAAAAACAATAGATTCTCTAGAGTACAATGTAGAATAACATATATGTTGGATCAAGTGTGAAAAAAATTAATTTTCCCTTAAAATCCAATGACTGCTCAGTTGAGGAAAGGAACCAATGTGCACCTACCTTAAGTTGCGGAAGAATTCCCCCCCCCTTCCGCGACGTGACAGTCTGTTAACAATCTCTAGCCAGCAAAGCTAAGGTAATCAAAGGGTAGCTTTCCGGCACCAGCCACAAATGCATCTGAAAAAAACTTAACCACTGGGCAGAATCTCCTTTTAAATAACCAAAAGGCCATGTGATTAACTGTCACCTGACTTGGGGGGGGGACCTTAAGAAGGTAGAGAAGGCAAGACAATCTCTTTTTGTTAGTAAGCAAGGTAAGTGCTCTCCTGAGCAATCATTAACCCCCCCCCTTTTTTTCACAACTGCATGGAGGCATGTGAAGCTTCCTCCCGTGTGATTTCCCGGATTTCGAAAAATATAAGAGTGTTAAATATTCGTTGACTATCATTCAATCCCGGGCAACTTCGGGTCTCCCTGCTAGTAATTATATAAATTGATAGCAGATGCGGAAATAGCCTAACTGAACTCAATACGCCGTTTCTGGGAGGAATATGGAATAAATGCACAAGATGCTTCTCATATGGAGCGGTGGCGCAACGGATAAAGTGGTAAGTTTCATCGATTATACGAGACAAAAAGAAATTCTAAAGCGAAGATCCGGAAATTACTTAACGCATGTAGTGAGTATTTTTAACGGAACGTATCCATGAACTTTACTTTTTTTTTAATAAATAGATGAGATGCCTTCATATCTCGAATCGTGTTGCAATGATTAAATTGCCAATATTAATCAATTTTAACGGACAACCTTCATAGGGTTAAAGTGTCTATCCTTACAACAGATGACACTTATAGAATTTATTTATGATTACTAGTTGGTTATGACTGACAGGACGAGAGAAATCAAAACAATAAAATAGTTCAGTTCGGAATTTTGTTATATGGAATCTCGTAAAACACTACCAAATTTCATCGATTCATTTTATGAGCAGTGGTTGCGTATATTAATACACAGTATTGATTTTTTTTTGTTTGCCTGAGTTTATCGGATTTAGTAAAGATTTTGCATAGAAGACAAAAAAAAAATGAGATAAAAATTTAAATCCAATAAATAAATGTCACCAAAGCCAATAAAAATCACTTTTGTATCTTCTGACTCATTTTTGCGTGTTTTGTTGTATTTTTAAGTAGTTTAAATGCTCTGTTTTAATATCAAATATTCGGTTTTTACGAGCGGTTTTACAAACAATATTGCGTCGGTTCTGTTTTCTATGTAAAAGACTGTAGGCCACCATCTTGTTTGCAAAATCGCCCGTAAAACGGAATAACTGACATTTAAATTAACTTTAAACGCAAAAAGTCAGCTAGGTAGATATTAAACTTTTATTAGCTATAGTAACATTTGTTGATTGTATATTTGATTTTTTTTACCCTAGTTGTTCGTTGGTGTTTTTGTTTTATTTTTTATTTTATAAACATCTATTTGTATTTTTTTGTTTTTGTTGATTTATTAGTTGTAAATACTATGTATTTTATTCATTTTTTGTTGATTTATTAGTTGTAAATACTATGTATTTTATTCATTTTTTGTTGATTTATTAGTTTTAACTACTAATTATATTTCTGATTTTGGAGGATAAACACATATTTTCATGCAATTCATTGTAGCTTATTATTTTTTTCTGATTTTACTGATTTTTATATATCTTTATCCTTTTTTATTGCAAATATGCAGAATTATGACTAGCGATCGTCGATTTTAAGCAACAAAGATACTCGCTATTCTTAAAAATAACCCTAAGTTTATATTTTGCAATTGTTCGGAGAGATTAGGCTGGAAGAAGTTGCCATCGATACTTAAATGTGCTGGTAGGTTAAGTTAGATTTTGTTTTACATTTTTTGTTGACATATTGAGATAAGAAACTTTATTTATAGAATTGTGAATATGGTAAGGTTGTTTATACATTACTTGAAATGTTTTAGTGGTATTCGAGCTAAGAGTTAAACTAGTCAAAGCACGACAATCGTCCTACATTCTACCAAAGCTTTCTGGTTTACTGTGTAATTTTTCATGCACAATTTTCTTTTTTAAATGTGTTTTATAATGAAACGAAGGACATGAAGATGTTAAGACAATATATTAGTGATAAAACTTACTTGGTTTCAGGGGTTTTGAGATAATGGCTGCCAATCCGTACTATTTGTATTATGCGGGCAACGTTGCCTATCTTGAGTGTTAATTTCATGATGCAAACTTAAACTGTTTCAGTTGTTTTTTTTTATCGAACTTGGGGATCTGCACGAATCCTCAAACAGAATTGTTTTCGTAGTAGAAGTAGTAGTAGTAGGTCAATTTACTAAAATCACGTGATTTGCTAACGTCACAGTTGAAGTCCTACGGTCACTAACATTGTACTGTACATTATGAAGGTGGTTATTTTCTGTTTCAGTTGTAAAAAATACTACTGAGAAACTCATGAAAATGGTCCAAAATGACCGCATTTCATTTCCGAATAGTTGTAAACATAGTTTACATCTCGACAAATGCAATAAGAAAAGCTGATTCATCTGCTGCAAAAATACTGTGGTGTTTAACATTTGTTCAAAGTCTATTTAATTACGAATTAACACGTTGTTTAAATTTTAATTGAAAATCAACCTGTTTTAAAATAATTTATAAATAAGATTTTTTTACAATTGTATTTTTACATGATACTAGCATTTCAACCCGGCGTTGCCCGGGTGTTAGGTGTATGCTGAGCAAAAATAAAGGGTCTATTTTTAAACTTTGACCCGTATTATTATCCCTTAGAATTTATTGTTTTGAGCTCAAATCAAGTTATCAAGTTAGATCCATGTCAAAGGAACCTATATTTAAATTTCACGTGTTTAGACCCAAAATTGTCGAAGTTTGATAGAGTTCTCAAAGGTCAAATCGTTGCACTTTGACCCCTTAACAGCCAAATTTCTGTCCGAAAACCGATCACGTAGATTTTCCCAAATCTCAGTACCCTATATATCAAATTTCGAGTCTGTAGTCTTAAATTGACGGAGTTATTGCGTAGGGAAATGTACAGACACACAGACAGACACGTTCACTTTTATAGATATACTAGCATTTCAGCCCGGCGTTGCCCGGGTGTTTGGAGGTGTATGTTGAGCAAAAAAAGTGGTAGTAGGAAGGCAGGCTCGAGCCCGTACCGCAAAGGAGGACAACAACAGGGAACACACCTTAGTCTATGCTTTTATGATTGCCGCCAAATCGGAATTTACATTTTTTTAAAAATTAAGGCTTGGCAATCGAAAGGAGAGGATGACTTTCAAAAATATCGGCGAAAAAAGTTACCCTCCCCTGTAGAAAAGTGCCCAGTTAAGGTGAAGATATTAATGTTTTTAGCCAATTTTTCGATATTCGGCGTCTGAAAGGTCGACCTTAAATACGATACTGATCTTGAGAAAATCTGTCGCCTCTGTCGAAAGTGTTGGGCTGACAGGCAAACATACATACATACATTTATATATTGATAACTAAAAATTTTTGACCCCAACCGATTAAAAAGCTTGCCCTATCTCTGAATACCTTTTATGTAAAATTTCAAATGTTTAGACCAGAAATTGTGTCAGTAATTTGCTACAGATCGTAGAGGTCAACTTTTTTTAACTTTGCCCCCTATTATGGCCCCTTAACATTTACTGTTTTGGGCTCAATGATAAAGCCTACTATTACGAAAATCCTGACGGACCCTTGTCTTTTAAACAACGATTAATATGTATTTATATATATGTGTGTGTGTGTATATTTATATATGTATGTTTATATATGTACTAGAATATGTACGCGGTGTTGCCCAGTATTAAACGTAACCGTAAATTCCTCAAAATAAACAAAAAATAAACGAGAAAAACGGTAAGAAATTGAAATATGTGTATGCGAGTATTATGTTTTTTTTAAACAATTCATCTTTTGTAAGTAAAAAAAATACTCAAGCTGAGATCGAAACCAAAACTTAAAGTAGAGTGTCCAGTACGAGAAACATTAGATCAAACCTCGTTGGGACAGTTGAAAAACAGATAATGTCCGAGGACCCATCCTCAAGTATCAATTGTTCAATTTTGACCCCTTTTGCAGCCCTTTCTCCGGATAAACCCCGATTTAAGTTTTCCACATATCCGACTACCCTATATACAATATTTCAATCTGTAAATCAATGGTTCCTTTATATATGTATAATATATATATATATATATATATATATATATATATATATATACACATAATATTATATATAAACGCAAACCAATCAGTTGTATAATGATATATTAGTAAGTCTGAATATCTAAAAACATGGATCGGTTTAAGTAATCGAGACTTCATACTAAGACTGGCCACAAGGACCCGTAACGTTACATTTAAAGCATTAAACAAAATTCACTTTAACGTTCCATATTTTTGAAGGTTGAGCAGTTCATCCACCGTGTGAGATCATCGGAAGACCAGCAATATAGTCAAAACAATACGAATGATACACACACACACACACACGTCTGATAAAGGAGGGCAACGGTAACTCTCGTGCAGCACTCTCTCCATCGACTTTCGGCAGATAAAATTAGGTATAACTTTTAAATTTTCGCTTCAACCCACGTCAAGGAAATTCCCGCTAATGATTTTATTAAACATCTGAACAGCTAATTTATGTTATGTTATTACATTTGTGTTGCATGATATCACGCAGTGTCAATTAAAGATATCTGGCGGGAATGTTATCGCATGCAGATGACACCAGCTATGACAGGGCAATACAAAAATATGCTTTTTAGAATTTATTTGGTATTATTATTTTTTTTTGGGGGGGGGCTTTTATGATTTTGAAGTGCACGCAAATATCGCATCAACAACGAAAAGGACAACAGTATCATCGGTAATGATTGGTCTATTTGTCGTCTTTACCATGTACAGTCACTAGATAACAATAGTAACTCCTTATTCTTTTTGATAATAATGGTCATACTCATGAGATTGGTGATTATAATGAAGATGATTCTAACCAGCCTGGAAATTATAAAATATTGGTATGTCGTTGTTGGAAAGGCAGTTACATATACAAGGGTTATTCCAAAAATGAAACTTTCTATGCTTTACATTCAGAAGTTGAGGAGCAACGAGGGCATCAGTTGTACCATTAAAACGACCGATCGTTCGGCTTCATGCTTCTGCATAGTTATCAGTAGTGTAATGACAACAGAACATCCTTTTGTTTTGACTCTCTAGTATATATCCGACACAGACGCAGTTAATAAACCGAGAACCACATCACTCTATATAAAAGCATACATCAACGGATACACACTCGAGAGTCAAAATAAAGAAAAGAATATGCTGTTGTCCTAGCTTTGTTATCAGCTAGAATCGAAAAACTGTGTCATTAAAGCTAGTCACGTTACCATATACCAACGTGACACGCATAAGATCTGATTAAAAATTAACAATGAAAAATAAAATAATATGAATATAGAAAATGCATAATGATTTTTTTCAACCATGACCCATTTTTGAATCCTTAAAACTATTTTTTAATAACTAAAGACCCATAAAACGAAGGGTCTGTAAGAGAATCCAATCATTTCAGCCCCCCCCTAGCGCCGCTCGGCGACTTTTAGTTTTGTTAGAGATAGTTTGGAATCTAGAAACTGACTATCATATAGCATTTTATATATAAGATTTCGTATATATTATTATTATAGAGTCGTGATTTCACAGGTAAAAAAGATATATGAATGCTATCAGCTTGAATCGAAACCGAAATCAAAACTGTAGCACTAAAAGCCTATGACGTTACCACTGTGCCAACGTAACACGCATATGAACTGATTAAGAACGAGCTAAGATGAATGGACAAAATGTATAACGATTTTTCAAGGCTGACCTCTTTTTTGACCCCTTACAAATATTTCGAATCGGCTAAAGACTCATAAAATAACGGCCCATAAAAAAATCTAATATTTTAGATCTCTTGCGCTGGGCCCTGTTGGTGGGGCATTAGAATACGCCGACTGCCCCCCCCCCCCCTGCAGAGGGTAAAAGTCTCTCAATGGGGGTCCTGGATATGACCTTAAACTATATCCAGTGGTGAGGCCCCAGCTTGTGGGTTTGGGGAGTGTGGAGCCACTCTTTAATTACCATTGCTCCCAGGTCCACTCTGACCCGGAGTGGTAGTACCTGTTAGGGTCCCAACTCTGGGTTGAATAGAAACCGACGTGAAAACAACAAATATATTCTATTTAAAAAAAAAAATTCTTCCAAATCTTTGGATTCGGCATTAAATAACCAGAAAAGGGTTGATATGCCGTAAAACAAAACCAACCAACCAACCCTTGCGCTGCTCTGTGGCTTTTAGTTTCGGGGGATATAGTTTGAAAATATGGAGACGGAAAGACAGACACATATATATAGCTTTTTATACATTAGATTTCGTATATATTACTATAGTCATAAGTTTAAAAGTAAAAAAAAAGTTTTTCGTTGCAATCAGCTAGGATTGAAACGGAAAGTAAAACTCTAGCATTCAAGTCTCGCAACGTTACCACTCTAACAATGTAACACGCATATAAACTGATTAAAAATAAATAAATATGAGTGTATAAAATGTATAACGATTTTTTTTTCAATTGTGGACCCATTTGTACCCCTCAAAAACTATTTTAACCAGCTAAACACCCTTAAAACCGCGGTCCATAAAAAATCCAATTACTTGAGGCTTCTGACATTGCTCTGCGTCTTTTAGTTTCGGAAAGGATAGTTTTAAAATATGGAGAGAGACAGACAAACATAGGGTGTTTTATAAGTTAAACTAGCGCGGGGTTAGGTGGGGGCTCGCCCGACTTTGCCCATTCGAACATACGCTTAAATATTATATGTTAATTTATCCAGATTTCGTATATATTACTCTACTATATATATTTACTTTGGAGGTCTTAAAATACGCTTAAATATGATATTTTAATTTGTACACGCTATCGAGGGGGTAGGCGGCGGGCTTTGCCCGGTCGTAAAATACGCTTAAATATGGTATTTTAATTCGCCTAGTTTTCGTATATATTATTATAGAGTCGTGATGTTTTTAAGAAAAGAAATAGTTGTGTGTTATCAGCTAGAATCGAAACCAGAAGGACAACCTGTATGATTCAAAGCTCGTGGCGTTACCACGTTATTTAATTAAAAAAAACTTAATCGTTACTATATATTTGATCCTATGTAATATAATAGTAAATACAAAATCTGTATCAATCAAAATATCATATTTACGCGTATTTTACAACTGCGCAATACCAGACGGACTGCTGATTTTATTATAAAGTCGTGATTTGTAAAGTGACTGTACTAAGTGACCCGCACATGAACTGATTTAAAAATAAACCAAGATGAATAAAGTGAATGTATAACGAATTTTCTTTTTAGTTTGCCCCATTCTAACCCCCTAAAAACTATTTTAACCCGCTAAAGACCCATAAAAGAACGGTCCATAAACGTTCCAATCATTTGACGTCTCTAGCGTCGCTCTTCGACTTTTCGTTTCGGAAGAAATAGAGTTTTTTTTTTTAATATGAAGACAGACAGACAGACTGACAGACAAAGTGAGTTTTATAAATTAGATTTCTAAGAGGCTTAGCATTGAATTCCATATCTGAAAACTTCTTTGTAAAGTGTTTTGTTAAAAGCCAATTCCGTTTGATAGGTAGACCGTACACAATCGTCCATAATACATTCTATAGATTCTTTCAAATACCGGAAGCTTTAATACGGAAGTCGACTACAGGATGTTGTGCGTGCCAAATCAAAATTCGATAATACACTAGATCTTCATAAGGAAAATATCCAGCGGACAACTTTTATATTTATATTATTCCGCAAACAAATACATGTGCGCAATTTGGAAATGATATTTACTTGAATTTTGAAGAATGTTTCGATATCCACGCATTATGGGAAGGGAAAAAAGAGAAGAGAATCGCTTTTCTTTATTGTTTGTATGTTTGCTGTGGAAGTATCGATAATGCTAACGGCCATTTTTTGAATATGATAGGAGATATGATGTTAACAAGCTTTTATCAATCACATGAAAGACTCACCTGTATCATTTGAGATATTATACTAGTTTTTATTCGAAAGTTGACGGATGACGAGTAATAATTATATATATATATATATATATATATATATATATATATAAATAATTGTTAGCGGTGGATGTGTGCGAGTACGTGTGTGAGTGTGTAGGTGGGTATGTATATATGTATACTCCTACATATATTTTTATGTATGTGCGTGTGTGTATGTGTGTGCGCCTGCGTGCGTGTGCATGCGTACATGTACATGAATGTGTATGTATGCGTGTGTGATTGTGTGTGAGTGTATGCTATACATGGGGAAAGAAAGTCTTTAAAAAGAACCCTAAAAAACTCATAAAAACCTTCACCATATGGACCAAAAACCACTCTTTGAAAATAACTTTGACCGGACACTTTGAACGCTTACAGTTGGAGTCAGAATGTCTGAGCCCACGCATCACTCTGAAAAACATATTTAATATCAGCGGAGGTAACTCTACAAACTCCCATTTTAAAGAAAAACTTTTTGCGAAAACATCTGAAGAGAGCACACCCTAAGCTCGAAACGCGTTATAAAAATATTTTAAAATAAAAATATGATGAAAAACTTAAAAAAAAACCCACAATTGTTGATGGCTACACTCTTTTATATATATATATATATATATATATATATATATATATATATATATATATATATATAATTCACTTAATTAACTTTCTTGAAGTTATATATTTGGATTTTACCGTCACTGGATTATTTATCTTCCACCAGACTATCCATTCATGTGTAATCACATGTTTTCTTCACCATATTCCCTCTGCTTCACTTTTTTTTTGTTATCAAGTAAGATCTTTGACTTACTTTTTGTTTCATCAAATACTTTTGTATGCAAAATCCGATCCCGCATTCCTACCCTCTGATGAGAAGGAAAGTATTTCTTCGAAACTCCGCGGATTAAGGACTATCCGCTTATCTAGTGTTTCCTTTTCAGATTAAATATGTTTTTAACTCATTTCAAAGTATTTTTTAACATGTTTTATTAACTGTTTGCTCGTATATATATATATATATATATATATATATATATATATATATATATATATATATATATGATTGTTGGATTCTAAACATCTCAGTCGATTTTGCTCCCGGAATCCGGTGACGTGAATTACTTTGGACAACATGATTATGATTACATAATAAAAAGAAGCAATCCTTCTGAACTGAATAGACGTTTATTCTATGCGTGTCGAATAAACTTTGTTTCATGGGTGTAGTGCATTCACAAGCGGTCCTTGTCGCATAACGACATTATTATTATCATTATTTTTTTTTATTATTCAGATAGGTAGAGAAGCACTCGTAAATACAGCGACTGGTATTTAAAAATGGCCACTTATTTGTGGTTACTAAGCTCATTTATCGGTACTTTCGATGATGTAGCGGAAAATCGTACGTGAATTTGATTGTCGTATATACAATCTATTTATGTGTATTAAATTACGGGTTCAGATTTACATTTGTGTAGGTTCAGAAAAATGCTTGTAAAACTTGACATAGTGACACGAGTAAAAACTTTGTGACTGTACAATCAATATGGGAATAGTCGTTAAAATAATTAAAATACTCTAATTATAATAAGGTTACTGAAAATATATCTTAATTTTTCGACTCACTTTATGTAATTGATTTGGGTCGGTGTATGTCAGTTTTTAAAAATGAACATGCTTAAAACGTACAAATAGGTATTTAAAAATAATATAGAAGAAATTAAATTTAATTAAAAGTTGTCTGAATTAATATTTCTTTTCTCAATTCCTCGATAATATTGTGTTGCATTATCATTTACTTGCCAAGTTTAGTGGGACGGGAGGCAGTTTCTGCTTGCCATCTTTAGAGTTTTGCATATTTTAGACTTGCTGTTTTTCGCATCTTTCTTCTTTTTCTTATTTTAATTTGTTTTGTTATACGTTTTTGGTTTTTATTAATATTTGATTGCGTTAGAAAGTTGCTGTGCAAACGGAAGATAATCATTTTGATTATTAATTGCGAAACGTGCGTAAGATGGAAAATGAAAAAAAATATTTGAATTCGCCAAAATAAAAAAGATTAAACATAAATTATCATTGTGGACTGATATTTTCGTTTGCTCATTGGAAAGCGAATAACCAACTGTGTGTGTGTGTGTGTGTGTGTGAGAGAGAGAGAGAGAGCGAGAGAGAGAGTTTATATTCAATTAACTATTACACATGGAAAATCACATATTTTATTCCAACGCGCATCGTGCATGCATATATGAGTGAATGTATGTATGTATATATATATATATATATATATATATATATATATATATATATATATATACACACAGACATGACAGAAAGGAACAGACACTTATAGAAACCGTTTATTTCAACAAAGATATAATTATAGAACAAAAACAAAAATGAATGGCGATTAATTTAATAACCAATACTTGGTTGACATTCCTTTTGCTGCTTTTATTGCTATACCCTTCTAAGGCATGGCATTAGTCATTTGATGAATATGATCTTGAGGAAACTCTTGCTATGCTTGACGCAATAATGCAAAAGTTCAGATTTAGGAGATGACTTCCTTTTTCTTTTTGCGAAGGTTTCGTTCTAATATGCGCCAATTTTTTCAATTGGATTCATATTCGACTTATGCATGGAAGTTTATTTTGGCTCACGCAATGTTGTATCACCCTAGCAGAGTAAGAAGGAGCTCCGCATCCCATAAATAGGAGTTTACTTCGTTTATTTTACTACTTAAGAATATGGGTAAGAGTACTTCATGTAACATTGAAACATATATAGCAGAATTTATCTTTCCTTCGCACTCCACCAAGTTAGAGCGACCATCACTCCAAATTGCACCCCATACCATACCCGAAGAAACCCTTGTGTCTCAGCGTTGGTTGCAGTTTTTTCAAGTCAAACTCTTGTCATGGGAGTTTCCAAAGCAATACCCTTCCATTGTCGGGAAATAATGCAAATCCTGACTCATCAGAGAAAATGACATTGTTCCAAAAGTCATAGATCACTCCACCATCTCACGACCCAATCATTTCTGCGCTTAATATTGTCAGTACGAAGAAGTTTCCTTTTCGCAGCTCCATCATATTATCCTAGCATGTGAAGATACATCTCAGTTTTACTGGGATTGACACCAGCTTCTCAGAAGTTTTGCACCAAGGATCATCTTCAACATTACTTTTCAGAAAAAGCAAGGTTCTTTCAGAGGAATCGTGGCAATCTGGATGAGGTTTTGTTCTTTGTCCTTTCTTGTGAACTGTGCAATAAGTAGAAACGTTATTGAAAGATTTCCTGCTATTTTGGGTTAACTAAGGCCACCTTCCTATTGACCCACGATTGGTCCTCGCAGAAATTCTGGTAGATGTAATGTTCCTTTGCGTCGTATCATGCTTTGATGTTGTTAGATGCAATTTTAGTGAGTTACTCTAAGTTATTTCAGCATTATTCGCACCTGAAAATATACATAAGCATATATAATTCTTAGGAACAAAATATTTATCTTAGTTCCTATGCTTTCCCCATAATGTATTTATATATACAATTATATTTAAAAAGAAAAAAACTATGTGTGCCGCTCCTCATATGGGAGTACCAGGATGGTTAAGAGGAAAATTATTCCCAACTCGCACTTAGGCAAAAATGCACTTTCGAAAATAATTAAATTCATTCAAAACCTATCGCAAAAACAAAAAAAAAGAGATAACATCATAGTAAATCGCGATATATCCAGACAGTTGTGCGAGGTAGACGAGCGGGTTAAAAGTCTAGTTTCATTACCGTTGGGTCCCGATTTCGAATCTTGCTCGATTCAGCTACACTGCTGGGTCGTAGACGACGAAACACATGTCAGAGGATAATTATATTTAAAAACATATGTATGCCGCTCCCCATGTGGGGGTACCAAGTGTGTTAAAGGGAAAATTACTCCCAACTCGCATTTAGGTAAAAATACACTTTCGTAAATAATTAAATTCATGCAAAACTTATCACAAAAACAAATAACACACACACACATACACACACACATACACACACACATATATATAATTATAAAACTCAAATGACATTGTAACGAGTGATGTAACCCATTTTCCGGTTTTCGACATCCGGTTGCGCATGCGCGCATAAATATTAACCCATAACAACGTAAAAAATTAACACAAATAGCTTCTTTTGCAGATTTTGACCTGCGCACTGAAATATTAAAGTTATTTCGAAATTATTATTTAACATGGGAGGAGTGGGGGTGTTTTGCAACTATTCTTTATTACAACTATACTGTCGCTATTTTCTTACAGCTAAACAACTTTAACCCGTTGACAAACATAAGAGCAATTGTAGTAAAGCCAACACGACTACTACTACTACTACTACTACTCTTATCCGTCCCGTTTCCTTCCTTTTTATTTTTTGTTTACATTTCTAGACACAAAATAGTTGTGTAAGAACGGTGAATTTGTTGGCACATTTACTAATCTGTTTCAATATTAGTTTTATTTTATTTTATTTATTTAGTTTTTATTTTTTTTTTGCTTCAGGTTTTATTAATTATTATTTTTTTTTTTTTTTTAGATTTTAAGTTTCTATAACTTGGTAGAAGGATTCCAATATGAGTGTTTCATTCTTATATTTCTCATCGGTAGGTTTATGTGCGTTTTTGCTGCTAAATAATTTTCGTCGGCGTTTTGTAGAAAAATAATGTTTAATGTTAAATTTTTGAGCGATTATTCGGAAAAATAGGTAACTTTACACGAATAGGGAGGATTTTTTTTTCATGTTTGAGTGATCTGTCCCTGATTTTTCATTTTAATATACTTTCATAGAAATGTTTCTGTTATGTCAAAAAAACTATTTCCTTTACGTCACAAGTGTCATGCTCATATATGAATCCCATAGCTATTATAACATATTGACCCAACGGGTCACGGGTAGTCTATATATATATATATATATATATATATATATGATGTCTACTAGGTTATGTATTTGTAATACTATCTTTGAGAATCAAATTATGAACTTATTTATCTAGGACAAGGAAGTCGTTGTCAACCGATACGTATACTATTTTGTATGAATTCAAATTCGGTTATACTTCTTAGCACTATCAACACAGTACAAGTAAATATTTCACGCAGGATCCAAGACAAAGAAGGTTGCTTAAAATACCCCAACGGTGATTATAGCATTGATATAAGAAACTGTTATACACTCCTGGCCATAAGACCTTTGAAAATGATTGAACAAAATCGTTTAATTTCCGGGTGAACTCAATGGATAGCTGTTTATTTAAGAAGTATCTCTACTTTTCGACGCACCTAATAACAAGAATATCAGATAGTGTTTATTTTCTTTCCCCTTATATGACTTTAGTAAGCCAAGTAGTTAACAGTATAAAAGAAAGAAATCAACTTCCAACATAATATGACTGCTAAAAAAGAGGTTTAAAATTTTATCTACACCTGCAAAAAACAACGGGGAAAGTGGGTTTCGCCAGTGCTTGTATTCCCAACTTATCTAGCTATATTACTAATATATACATAAAATTATAACATAACGTAATTTAATATTTCATTAAATCTTTACGAAATGTGATTATTCCTTTCTGATGTCTAACAACCTTTGAGAAATAAGTTGTAATTATTTCATCGCGTAGACTATTAATTCGGTATTTGTTTCATTATTTTTGCCCACTATAAATAGGTAAACATTCAACATCACGAATATCAATGGCAAAAGATTGTAAAGCGACGCATGTTTTTTTTTTGTTTTGTTTTTCTTTTTTTACCGCAATTCAGCTCAAACAAGGCAGATTACAAGTTAAACATAATGAGCTGCAGTAAATTTGGGTCCATATTCATGCTATATCCTACGTGGAAAATGGGCAGGCCGATTCTTGTCTACATTATATTGTAATTTCTGCACGTTGACGCAGTCGGTGAAACGGGGAATAGGACGGGATGCCCACATACAATTGGTTAAAGGGAATAATCAATTAAACTAAAATAATTTCATTATGTAGCCTGTCTTTGTTTTATCGTTATTTCCTTGGCAAGTGCTCGTCCGAGCTCAAATCTCACCCGTCTAGCTGATACCACTGTCAGTAATTTCCCCCACTCTTTATCTGTGCCCAAATCAAAACGTAGATTCCATGAAGGAAACTTCTTTCTCAGAAGTGCACGCCTGTGGAACTCCTTTCCGTTTGCCTGTTTCACACCTGACTACAACTTAGATGTTTTCAAGTCCAACATAAACAAATTCCTGATAAATCGCCTCCCCCCTAAGTAAGACATTTTATCAAATTTCCAATACTAACGATTACTACCATACTATCCCATTGATTACTGTACACGCAATAACCCTTATCTCCGAGTGGCTTCCGGGCCTTGATATGTGGTGATTCCCATGTAAAAAAAAATTTGTACGATAAACCGTATGCTTTTGTTTAATATCTGGTTGGTCATATATATTTCTGTTGTGATGCCATAGCAGAGTAACTATGATGTATTTGTTAATAAAACTCGACATCGGGAGTGGGACAAAACCTGCAGAGTGGTAGACAATGTGATCTTTTTCATCATTATCAAATATCTGGACAATGTATCAAAACGGTATTTTTTCTCTGTTTAAATTTCTCATTATTTTGAAAGTCTTAATTTATCTCTGCATGCAAGAATATTTTGTTTATAATACACTCAAGTGCAATCTATTTTCATTCTTATAATATTTAAATATTCTATTCAATTACTGGTTATTCTATTTATTTATTTACGGACTATCATCCCTATCTTTATAGTTGTTGTTTCACGACGTTTTGGGCCAACTATTCCTCTTCGTCAGTTCGTTAACCGCGAGAGGATAGGAATTCTTAATCTTCAACTGTATCTGCCATACTTACTGTCTTCCATAACTGTTGCCGTCTCATCACGTTTTAGCCAACTCATCCTCTGTCCGACTTTGGAGAGGATCGAAGCAGCTTTCGTCAGACATACTCACCTAAAACTGTAGAGATTGAACGTCTCTATCCACTGCACTACGTGATTTTTGGGTCTAATTTATCCAAGTTTTGCTGTTGTTGTTGTTTGTTTTGTTATCTGATTTTCCATTGTTGGATCCGTATCGAATGGTACATATATTTAATTATTGGAATCCTTTCTTGGACGATGAGTGCTTTGTATTTATAGTTGTTGTAATACGAAACAACAACTGTGAAGATAATAGTCTGCAAATAAATTAATAAAATATCTTCATACGATGAATTCCAGTAATTAAATACTATGTGCTACTTATTCGTTTAGTACAACCACAGCTGATTAATAAACTGCTGCATTTTATCCAGAAAATAATGTTGTTTATACGTTAAGTGTCGAATACAATCCCATCATTTGTAACTATATTTTAATTATATTAACATTTATCTTTAAAATATCGATCTTCGGTACTCTGCTAGGGAAAATAGGGTACATTTACCAGGTAGTTTCACAGGATGTCTCGCTTTGATAGTTGATTCTACTTGCAGTGCAATTAATTAAATCTTTATATATGGTTCACGGAAATTGAAAAATAAACATGGTGATGATCTTTTTTTAAAACCTTTTATATACCTGAATAAAGCGATCTAATAACTTTTATAGAATTCTCACTAGTTACAACTAGTCGGGAGAGAATTTGCCTTGTATCTTTAAACTTTGGTACACCGTATAAACTAGTTACTGAAGTAAAAAAAAAAAAAGTCATCGGATACGATAGTAGAATGAAGAACAAGTGAAGCACGCATGGTCCCCCGAGGGTGCACAATGAACGAGGCATAAGAAAATGACTACGTTCAGTATTTTCTCCCCTGCTAAGCCCCCAACATCCCCCAAATACGTCAAATCCAGCTGAAAATGAAAAAAAACGATGCAGTTTTAGGCCTGAATATATGTAAATTTGTTTGTTTGCTTTGTTTTACGGCATATCAACCCATTTCATGTTATTTAATGCCAAATCCAAAGATTTTGAAGACATTTTTTTTAATAGAATGTATTTGTTTTCAAGTCGGTTTCTGCTTAACCCATAGTTGGGACCCTAACAGGTTCTACCACCCCAGGTCAGAGTGGACCTGGATGCAATGGCAATTAAAGGATGGATCCACACTCCCCATAGGCCGCAAGCTGGGGCCTTACCACTGGATATAGTTTAAGGTCATATCCAGGACCTATGTAAATTTGAGTTCTGCACCATACAATAAAAGAAATGAAAAAGTCCATCATTTGCCTCTCCTCATTTAGCCCCAAAAGTCTCCAAGGCCTTAACATATTTAAATTCCAGTTCAGCGTTGAATGAATAGAGAGTAGTTTTTAAGATATTACAAATCTCCGAGTAAAGTTGCAGATGAATGCAACATTTTGAACAACATTTTTAACAATATTCAATTTCCTGCACTTGTGCTCTACACGAACATTCTAATAGGGGATTTTGTTACACCGCCTTTGAAAGAAAATGTGACGTTCTAGCTAATGAAATATCACTTTCCACGTTTTTAGATTTTCTCTTAGCACAGTTAAATTATTCTTTGCAATCGTGCATTATCTTTACTACCGATTTATAATCCAAACAAAGGTAAGCTATAATTGCTCTCCTTTACTAGACTCTCTCCCATCGAGTATTACTCCAAAATGTATATCTAGTGCCACGTAATAAAGAGTTCACCTAATATTACGTAATAAAATGAGCATCTAATATTACGCAATAAAAAATTCAACTAGTATTACATAATAAATGTTTGTCTAGTATTACGAAATAGAAAAGGCTGAAGGCAATCGGTAAGTGAAATGAAGTGTACGTTCACTGAGTTTGATGTTAAAATCGCCAGTACCGATGTTGTACTGATGTCTCTAAGGCATATATAAAACTACACTGCGTATGAAATTATTAACTTCTTTACATTTTTCTTAATATTTAAAGAACGAGTGAATAAAAATCGATGAAACTTTGAGAAAGTGCTTACAATACTAGTCAGCTACTTCAGTCAAGAAATAAAAGTATTTAAAGCAGTATTAGCGAAACTATGGCAGACGATAGGAATATCGGCTGCTTTTAATGTGTCAAGTTATTAACGAGGTTGCGAAAAAACATAATATACCCATAACTTGTTTATTGAAATCATTTTCAAACATTAAATGAACTAGCAAAAATGCTTAGAAAAATAACAACATAACAATTTCTACGTTGACATAATTAGTAGGGAATATGCGATTCTTTTTATGAATGACTTGTGAAAGACGTTGTGACTTTTATGAAAGAGGTTGGTCCACAGAATTAGTCAAATTTGTGATTTCGTCAAGTTATTTCTCGCAATACCTCTTGGAGAGCATCGCACAACTCCTCTTTGCTCTTAAATTGGTTTCCACTTGCATAGAGGCGTCGCTTCAGGATACTTCAAAGGTACTTAATTGGCTTCAAATCTGCCGAATTCGCAGACCTCTCCATCTTCCGTAGGCCAGAGAACCCCAATTGTTGCAAATACACTTTGCAATACACTTTGCTTTTGTTTGTTGCATGCGAAAGAAGCAGTATTCTGCATAGAGATAATAGTTCTTCTGTACGCCAGCCTTTGCTTCTCCAGCCATGGTTCCAAGTGATCCTTCAGAAAAGCATTTGACGTCATTTTTACGCCTTCTGTGACTTTCCATGTGCCAACTAAAGTACCTCCAATAATCCCAGCCCAAATCATTATTCCACCACCACCTTGTTGGCGCCTTAAACGCTGATGAAGATGTCGTCCGTCTATGACCCATCCCTTGCTCCAGCCGTCTGGGCCATCAAGAGTGACAGGCACTTCATCCGTAAACAAAACTTTTGAAAAATCCGTTTTCATGTTGTCCTCTGCCTATTTCAATCGGTTTCGTGTGTGATGTTGCTTTAATGGAGGCTTTGTCACCAGCTTAATAGACTTTGCTACTTCTTTCAGAAAGCGACATCGAGTATTTTTGAAACATTTTTCAATCCTGCTTGGTCAAAGACTTTTCGACTTTTCTGCCCAGGGTTATTAACAACTTCGTTTAATTTGGAGTAGAGAACGGCGTGAAACAACTCTAGATTTACCTTTATCAGCTTTCTTTCGTACCTTTTCTAGGGTCCTTGACAAAGCTCTTCACAGTGTGATCGTACCTTCCTATCATTTTCGATATTTAGAGGGGAGTTTTACTTTTTGCTAGCTGTTCCGTAATAGTACTCTTTTCAGAACTATTCAAACCACATTTACGACCCATTTTATTGACGAAACAAACTGCCTGGTTAATAAGTTGACACACCTCACACATCGTGGATTCATCAATTACGATTGCAAGTAGTTTACATTGCTCAGAACAGTGCGAAAATTTCACAGTACGCGCAGCTCAGCATTGTCAACGTTTTCGAAGGTTTTGATGGGAAACTTCCGGTAAGTTTCTGAAACTGGTAGAAAAATGTTATCTCGTTAATAATTTGACACGCAGTGTATATACACTCTTGTTTTGAACTTCCCTTATAATCGAACAATGTGTTGTAGCTCTCTCCTATTAAGTTAAATGTAGGGTCTCATGACAAGCGAAGACATGATATTGAGATATTAAAACGCTGTCTCTGGTTGAGGTTAACGTTTTGTCAGAGTCATGAATAAAAGCAAAGACTTTTCTATTTTCCTCCAAGCATATCTACATTTGTGTTTACTGATTAAATATTGATCTTCAACAGCGAATAAAACTAAGACCAATACTTTGCTTGGAGATCAATGATCAATTAAACAATCAATATACTGCAGTATCTTCAACTCGGTTAATGTTGTGAGAATTCATGCTGGAAAATAACATTTACTTGTCTGTAGTTCATTGAGACATTAACGCAATGCAAACGAACTCCTTTTTAATACGTTTTGTAAAGAAATAAGTCAATTCGTTTAAAAGCATTATTTGATTAACTATATTCCAAACAGCGGGATTGTTAGCTAAAATAATGACACACCAGACATTAAGTTACCAGATTTGTTTTAATAGCCTATAGATTATTTTATTTAAAGGTTGACGAGCTCCGTATGCTTAGCCATATTAATATGCCGCGAAATAAGGAAAGAGCTTTATATAGACTACTACTACTACTACTACTACTACTATTACTACTATTACTATTACTACACGCACACACATATGCCTGTATATATATGTATATATATATATTAAGAGAGTCATCCACATACAGTAGTGTTTCGCTGTTTCAGAGCTCATCAGTGCGGCTAGACAAGCAACTACCTCAAGACAGGATCGAAAACCTGACTGCCCAAAGGACAGTCGGAGCTTCTAATCGTTGTGATATTCGGCTGCTGCTATGCGTGTAGTGAGTTTAACGATGTTTTGATATCGCCCAAATACCTAAGCTCGATCTGTTTACACAAAGAGCATCACTTAATACGCTAATGGTAATTTGTATATCACTCCCCAATATGCTCAACCCAAGATGGGGAGCATCATAATCATCCACGTACACTACTGTTTCGCTGTTTCACAGCTCATCAGTGTGGCTAGACATGCAACTACCTCAAGCCAGGATCGAAAACACGACTGCCCAAATGACAGTCGGAGCTTCTTACCATTATATATATATATATATATATATATATATATATATATATATAATAGTAACGTTACATTCCAAGATTCAAATATTTATTTTTCATGCTAAACAGCTCCTCTAGCATATTAAAATTTCAGTATATTTTTTATAAATCAGTTGAAAAAAACTTTCTAGATTAACGATATAAACCGGAAAACATACACCATGCTGATTCTTCTATGAAAGTTTTTTTTTTTTTTTACTTTTGTAATTTTTTTCTGATATTATATTAGCATGGATATTATATTTCTAAGCAAAACATGCCTGGTTCTAAGGGGTATATGAACGAAAAGAGTCGGAATGGACATATTAATTGATTGTTTCGGCATAACGAAACATCTGTAAAAAATGTACCTGTATTTAACCATGCTGGAGTAGCGATTTTGCATGAAAAATAAATATTTGCATCTTGAAATGTAACTATACTCTTATTCTTTTGTATATGCTCTGTTTGTACATTAAACACACATTGAGTTTCTAAGCAATAGGAATTGGAATACGCAATGAGTTATTTATAGAAAAATATTATAGAAAAATATTTTACCAATCATTAGATACTTAGAGACACTAACGTTCATCCTTTCGGGAATCATCAGTGCAGGGTACCACGATTAACACAGACACTCTCACACACACACACGTGTGTGTGTGTGTTTATATTTTATATATGGATACACACGTTCCCTATGACAGGAGTACTCTTTGCCATTTCGATTTATCTTTAATGTAATGCTTTTCTAATCAGTAAATAAATCAATATTTGTGTCATTTTAATTTTACGGAATAGAGCTCTCATATAAAGTATCGGTTTAATGATGTTTCGATTGATGTTTGATGTAAATATCGCCTTTCTTCAAATGTATCTTGTCGAACTACGGAGTCTTTTTTACATAGGAGTCACTACGTATCAAGGTCAAAGGCCATTCGAGGATAAGAGTTAAAAAGTGTACAGAGGTTAATGGGGCAATATCATAGTAATCGTTAGTAGTGTAAATTTTTGTCAAAATTGTGAACTCGAGCTCGAAAATCTTTTTCTCGAACTTCGAAATTTTTATGCCGAACTCGAAAATCTGCACAAAATTCAGAACAAAACACTTCATTTAATTCACGAGGCTAGAATGCTCTCGCTGGTCAACTATTATTCTAAGTAATTCACAATTATATTTTTGTGGCGCTCGCACTTAAGATTTAACTTTCAATCGGCAGGAATGTAAATTTACAACTGAATTTAATCAAGGACTTTATCCACTGCACCCCCATCTGTGGATTTCCGAGTTCGACAACATACACAAGAAGAAGTCGGTTACACCTAAATCAATACTGTTTCTATTACAATGCGACACAATAGCTCCTACTGCCACTATCACTGGTGTTTGTTTAGTCGGTAAAGCATCGGAGCAAATCACTTGAGTCCAGTTTAGTAACCGTGTTATGTTTAACTCCGATGATAAATCGTGGAAATAACGACGCAGGTAATTGGGGATTATATATATTTATTTTCACTTGACTTAATGTTATTACCATTTATATTTGTGAATTTCTTGATATAAATGCATTTTCAAGGATGTATAATGTTGAGGTTTTGTTTTACTTATATTTATGATTTTATTGAATCAGACTGAAGCTAATCGTTATTGCAATTAATAAAAACGTTCTTCCACTTAAAAAAAGGATCGAATACCAGATTTTGTTGATGCCTGCTTCGTAAAAGTTATCTGAATAATACCTTATGAATAATATGGCATGACGTATTATTTGAATGTTTCTAACGACTGTTCTCATCTTGTGTGATAATTGCACAAAGTTTCGGACGATGAAACCTCTGGTCTTCTGCAGGTGTATCTTGCAAAGTCAGGAAACTTCCTGTCTAATTCGGAAATTTTCACCTAATTTCAAACAGCAATTTTATTTAATCCACATGGTTAGCAAGTTCTTGTTCCGTCAACCATGATTGGGTAGAAGTTATGATTCGTAATTGTATTTTATGTAGCACGCACTGAGAATTGAACCTTCACCTCCAGAAATGTTGCGTTTATAACTGAATTTTTACCAAGTACCTTATTTTCTACGCCATATGTCCGCAAATCAGTCGCAGGTTATATCGATGAAAATCTTGTGAACACAACACTAAAGACGAGAACAGTTTTCCGAAGATGTGATAATAAGAGGAGTGGTCAATCTTCATCTATAGAAATTAAAAAAATAGTAATGTTATGAATGTATTTATTCCAATTTAATCTACAATAATTTTAAGTTGAAACTACTTACATTGCGCGGCTTTGATACTTGCAGTACTTTGAGGATATCATTATTTAAATTGATTAAACTGCTATCATATATAAGTATAGTTAATGCATGTTCATTTATTAATCTTGTTTTGTGTATCCTTTTGATTTTCTAATAATAAATAAGTATATGTATATATATATATATATATATATATATATATATATATATATATATATATATACTATAAATAAGAAATGTATAGCGGACGCGTGTGTGGAGGGTGGTTAACTAGTGTAGGAGTTGAACTCTCAAGTATAAGCCAAAGAAACTAATAAGATCTCATTATTTTTTAAGTCTAAATCCGCACGGTTATAAGCATATTCGAAGTTTATTATGATGTGCTTCGTATTAGTGATAAGAATAAATCGATAGAAAAATCGAACGTCTTATCGATTATGAACATGCCAAAATATATTTCTGACAGTTTCAGGCGTGGGAAGCGGATAATAAATTGAATTAAATGTTATTCCTTTTCACAAATGTTTCTAATTAATCAAGCTTCTTTCAGTTTCGCATTTTAACTTAGTTTCATTGTTTACGTTACGTGCTCATTCAGATTTCATATACTTCCATATAGAAGGAAAGGCGCAGATTATATAAATATTAATCACGCACACATACACAGGCACACACACACACATATATATATATATATATATATATATATATATATATATATAAGTCAAGTACGTCCAAGGATGGAGTACTACTGCCACAGGAGCTGCTAAAAACAGCCTATTCGGCCTTGAGAGAGTACAAAATAGACTTCGTGGCTTAGTAGATGTCCTTTTCTCTTCCCTGCAACCTCTCTCCCACAGAAGAAACATTGCGAGTCTGTCTTTCTTTTATCATTATTTCCATGGCAAGTGCTCGTCCGAGCTCCAATCTCTGTCCCCCCTCGCCAATCTTTCACGAAAAACACCCGTCTAGCTGAAGCCACTGTCAGTAAGTTTCCCCACTCTTTATATGTGCCTAAATCAAAACGTAGATCCCATGACGAACAAAGCTTCTTTCTTAGAAGTGCACGCCTATGGAACTCTCTTCCGTTTGCCTGTTTCTCACCTGACGACAGCTTTGATGTCTTCAAGTCCAACATAAACAAATTCCTGATGAATCGCCCTCTTTATTAAGACACTTTATCAAATCTCCAATACTAACGATTACTACGATACTATCCCATTGATTACTGTACACGCAATAACCTTTATCCTCAAGTGGCTTCCGGTCCTTGATAAGTGGTGACATCCATGTAAAAAAAAGATATATATATATATACCGGTACTGTCTGGAAGCAATAAATAAATGACTACTTTGTTGTCAAAAAAGCAGAAATTAATTTTTGTGACTTCAATTTCGTATTGAAATTATTTCACA
>NC_136490.1:49293703-49316203 GCF_053919585.1 Euprymna scolopes | reverse complement strand
CTATCCAAGCTGATGCACGAAATTCATATTGATATAATTCTTTTTTAAAATCACAACTTCATAATATATAATAATCGATAAAAAATGACTCTATAAGATTTACGAAATCTGTATGAATTAAAATATTGTATGTAAGCCTATTTTACGACCGGGCTACACCGGGCGTCCCTGCTAGCTTAGATAAATATTTTTGCAGTTTAAAAAAGAGCTACAATACTATCCGGCGTCTGCATTTACGCTGAACCTCGACAGAATGGCAGCATCAATATATTACATATGAAAGAGTCCGCTGAGGAATGTCCACAAGTCCCGCCAGTTCTTTGTGAATATGCGAAACAAACAAATCAAATAAGACTAGACATGAGCACGTATTGACTGCATATCACATTACCTCTAAGTACAATCAAGTAGCATCTAATGAATGAACGCCTCTCACTGCAAATGTTTACTTCTTGGCGTGTCATTTGTAATACTACGTCAAACTGACAGATTCGCTATTTAAGTTCCAATTAGCTGGATGTTTTATAGGCGTTAACACTAATGATCATAACCATATAAAAAGTGATAACTAAATATTTTGACAGGCATTATAAAATTACAAGTCAGACGAATGCGTTACATCAATCGTTAATTTTGGTCAGTGATAGCATAATTAGGGAACCCACGTTTATCCAAGCAACAAAAATATACATTGTTTAAGCGACCCTTTTATTTTACCTTCTTAATAATTTTTTATGAATCTATTTGCATGCAACTACAGTAAAACTCCTTTAATTTGAACTTCCTCTAAAGTTGGACTTCCTCTCATTTGCACTTCTAAAGCTGGACTTTCTCTAAACTGGAACTGTATCGCTATTGAAATTGTATTAGCATATTTGTTGCGGAGTTGCAGTAAAACTGTTTAATGGTTTAGTCAGATATGGCGCAGATATGTTAATATTAATACTATGTAATTAATGTAGATTAGCTATTGATAATTAATTTACACTTATTGTAATTTTTTTTTAAGATTGCTATATTTAAAATAATATAAAACAACCCATCACAATGGCTTGCAACTCTAAAAGATAACAAGTGACACTGACTTTACTCGAAAAACGTCAAATTATAGAAAAATTAGATGCTGGAATTAAAAATAGCGTTATATTGAGAGATTATATGATTGGAAGAAGTACACTGTTTTACATAATAAAAGGAGGAAATATTGAAGGCTGCTCCTTTCTTTTCAAATAAAAGACATGTCAACAGAAGGGCTCTTTGCAGACCGAAGCAAGTTGAATTCGATCGAATTGCATGAGTGGTTTGTAGCAAAATGGAATGAAGGTATAACAATATCTGGGCCCATGTTAATTACTAAAGCAAAATCTCTTAAGGAAGAGTTAAATATCGCAGAAGATATGAAATTCAGTGAAGGCTGGCTTAGGAGCTTTAAGAGTAGACATGGTATAAGACAATTAACACTGTCAGGGGAACAACGGTCTGCAGATACACACGCAGCATCAAATTATTGTGACACATTCAAGACGATAATTGCCGATCATGGTTTAACACCAGAGGATATTCACAACGCAGATGAAAGTGGCGTAAATTGGAAGTGTTTACCTGCAAAAACATTAGCCGAATCCGAGGAGCAGAAAATAACAGGATTCAAATTAAATAAAGAAAAACTAACAGTGCTGGTATGCGCTAATGCTTCTGGAACTCATAAACTTAAGCTTCTTGGTATCGGCAATTCAAAGTGTCCCCGAGCATTGAAAGGTGTTTCGCCTTTGCCAGTATGCTATTATTCTTCACGAAATGGATGGATGAATCAACAGTTGTTTAAAAAATGTTTTTTGCAAGAATCTGTGTCAGTTGTCCAGAGGCGTTTTCTTGAATTAGGTACACCTGATTCAAAGTGCTTGCTTCTGTTGGACAATTGTAAAGCACATCCTCCTGAGTCAGAACTAATGTCATCTTGCTGGAATATTTTTGTGTGCTACTTACCATCTAAGGTGACTTCTCTCATCCAACCTATGGATCCAGAGATTATTTGGAACTTAAAATGTTTCTACAGAAATGATTTCATGGTGAATATGATAAATAGTACCGTGAGTAGAAGCGATTTTCAAAGATGCCAGATTTTCTCTCGCAAGTGCATGGAATCAAGTTCAAGCAAGCACATTAACAAAAGCATGGAGTAAATTATGCCCAGCTCCAAAGGCTTCTGAACTGAAAGAATCAGAGAATACATCTAGTCTAGAAAAAATTCTTGAAACCAAACGGTTACCGACCAACCACGCTGTTCTTAAATCACTGAATGCAAATGATGTTGAAATGTGGGTGCAACAAGATGAGGGAACTACTGATCACTATCCTGAAGGCAGTAATGATGATGAAAATAGCGACAGCTCCCATTCTCTTGACCCTAATGTAAATAACCAAGAACACTGATGAAGCAATATCATGGGAAGAAAAGTCTATGGAGACGGTTATAAAATTTTTAGAAAAAAAGTCCTTACTTTAGTGACAACTATGTTTTGCAAGCAATGCCACCCCGAAGAGATATAATCATAAAGAAGCTACTGAACCAAGAAATTGGAGATTTTCGTGATCGCTTACGAAATACAATGGCAGCGCCCGAGAGCTCAATCGATGAAAATAGAAACTGCAATGCGACTCATTCAATGTATAAATTTAAAAAAAAACTGTATTTGACATAAATATATGATTTCTGTAGATGATAAATTAGGTAATAAATACCTAACAAGTAAGAGTAGATTTAATTTATTTTCAATGTTTTTGTTCCTGGTAATAATATCTAACAATTCTTACTTGCAATATATCGTAAACTCAACTTAATATATACTTCAAGTATCATATAGCAATGAATTTCATTTACTATTTCTTAATTCTTAGAAAATTAAAGTTAACTGCAGCACATTTTTTATCACGAAACTTGAACAGCATCCTTTAATTTGATCGAAGCGTATGTTCAAATTATAGGAGTTATACTGTATTTGAAAACAAGCCAACCGACCTAACACGCATACATACATATGAATATGTATATATTTATAACACTAGCCAAATTGGCCGAAATACGAAGCTCAAAGCAGGTATATTTCTGTCTTGAGATCATATACATCCCGGTTAGTTGCATCTTATTGACTAAAGCAAAATATTATTCGAGTCTTATGGTCTTACTTTTTCATTTCGGCAATTGCACGCATTTTTTACGACTTTTACGGGGGTTTCGTAGTTAATAACAAAAATGTTATTTTTTCTCAATTGGCTATACTTCAGAAACGTTCAAATATTAAAATATTAAAAATTACAGTAACAGTGTTTAAAACAAACTAAAAGAAAGAGGTAATAAAACAGGCAAGTCAGAAAAAAAACAATACTTACTTTACCATGAAAATACGAGTAAAATCATATTTTCTTTAAAAAAACCCTGATATTACGTTGGAATGTTCTCAACCCCTCTTCGGGTCAAAATCTGTTTATTGACTTTGTATTAATCGATTTCTCAACAATATCGTAGGCCTTTTACTACAGTGGAACATATGTACACATCATATATCCTGCTAATTGGCTTGTTGTTTTGGATTAGCAGATTAGGGATGAGGTGCTCATCCTTGCCCGATCGTAAATATATTTTAATTCATGCAGGATTTGCATTTATTATAGAATCAATTCTCTATTGAATATTATATTGTACCTAATATACAGATTAAACATTTTAAAAATAAATCAGATGCAACTACCTTGAATCGAAATCAAACATTTAGCGCCCCAACTGCGTTCCCTACTCTCTGAGTCATTGACAATTGAATAAGAAAGATATAAAATTAAACCACTCCAACCTATAAATTAATGCCCGCATGCGCAAAAGTAATCGAAATATATCGGCATGCTTAATTAGAGATTTAGCATTACAACTTGCCGACATATTTCTGTACACGAAATTCTTCTATTCAAACGAAGATTGTAAACTCGTGAGCAAAAAAAAAAAAAAAAGGGAGGGGGGGAACAAATTTTGTACATTGTATCGCACTGAAAGTTATATTGAACAAATAACAATTGGACAAAGAAACTTAAACGAGACTAATAACACAGAACAAGAGATTTACTTTAATAAATGCTTAGGATGGAATCGCATTCCCTTTTGATTTCTTTAAAAGATCAATCCTGTAAGACATGCTCCCAATCAAAGTAGAACACTGTGAAGATGAGATGCTAATACATTCGCTTTGCACAGCTTCCCACAGTTCGTCATTGTTCAAAAGAGTTTTCTATCCAATACACGAGATATTATGGCCCAAATATTCTCGATTGTGTTTAAATCGGGGCTTTGACCTGACCAAACTATCACATTAATTGAATTATCAGAAAAACATTTTTGTGACTTTAGCAGTGTGTGCGCAGGGGCATTATTAGGTTGAAAAACAATGTTCTGAGATATTCTCAGCTTCTGGATACTTGGTAACAGACCTGCTTTTAATATTCGAATGTAATCCTTTGCATCGATTGACTTCTCACATCTAATAAGTCCCCAGCTCCTGATGTAGTAATAGTTTCCCATATCATTATTCCTCCATTCCGGTGTTTAACTGTCGTTTTTATGCAATCTGGTGAAAATCTTTCTCCAGTTCTTCAATTGCCCCATTCGGGAGCATCAATAACAAGACAAAATCTCGATTAATCTGACCGGAAAACATTCCTGAACCAGTCTGTATCTTTCTTACCATAACACGAGAAAAATCTCTATAATTTATGTTCTTCTTAGATAAAAATGGCTTCTTTGCACACCTTTTAGAAGAAAATCTCATTTCTTTAATTCGTCTAGATATTGTATATCTAGAAAAAGAATTTCCAGCCCTTGTTTTGAATTATTTGCTATGATCAACATAAGTTTTCTTTCAATCCTTCAAAACAGTTAATTTAAGCCTGTGGTCGTCCTTCAAAGTGAATGCTCTAGGGCGACCAGATCCAGAGTTCCCTTTTACAAAGTGTTCGACTTCGAAACTTTGACCATTTCGCTTCACTACAGAAAGAGACGTTTTCACTTTTTCTTTTCTTAAAATATCAAAAATCTGGTTGTAAGTCATTTTGGACTGCCTTAATTCTGCAATTCGTTTCTTTTTTTATATCCTCATCAAGATGCGCACTTACCATTTTTAGGATTAACTTTTTCACTTATTATTACATGCATTAATAATAATGCATATAATAAATAGAAATTTTCAGTTAAAATTAACTCCATTAAATTAAATCATTAAATTCATGGAAAAATAATGAAAAATCGATTTCTTCCTTCTTTCACTCGTGACCCATTTTTTGTCCACGGACGTACTTGTTATAGACCATCCTTGGAGTATCCTTACTGTGTATTCTTCACTGTTATATTATCAGTAGTTTAAGAGTTTTTACGTTAAATATTTACCCACAGACACGCACATACATAAAACTACAGTTTTATTTATATAGAATACTAGTTTGGGTGCCCGGCGTTGCCCAAGTGTTTAAAGTGTATTAGCGCAAAAAAGTGGTAGTAAGTAGGCAGGTTTGAACCCGTGCAACAAAGGAAAAACGAGACGCCTTTGCCGTTATGCTCATCGCCAAACCGGAAGTGGCGAAGGTTTAAATTAAGGCGAGATTATATTATAGATGTAAATAAAAGACCACAGAAAATAGTAATACAACGTGCAGTATGATTACAGAGAAGCCCTTACGTATTCTCACGAAACACGTGATGTCCTTTCAGTTGGTTTGTTAGGCTTTATGAATTGTCAACTTAGTAGAGTCCGACATTTGTTCAAAGCGCTTTATTATTCATTGTTTATACAACTTTTTCTACGGTATTTAATCATAGCTATTGTTTGCTTTCAAATCAATTAATGCGTCACCGGTTTCATCAGTGGAACTATTAATACAAACAAAAATCGATATCTAAACAAATCAGCAGTTGATATTTACAATGGATATATTTTCCATTTTAAAAAGAAAATGTTTATTTGGAAATTTACCAACACAGATATCATTTAACTTTTAGCCAAATAAGTATTGTATAATAGTATATACTGTATCTTTCGGCGTATAAGACGACCCTTAAAGTTAAGAAAATCATCTTTAAAAACAATATTTCGTAAGATACCGGGTGTTGCAATCTCTAGCCTTAGACTAAAAAAACATGGTTTCGTGATTTAGCAGTCGTCTTATACAACCGATATTTGATAAATTTATTAAAAATTGCTCCAATTTTATACTTCGTCTCATCTGACAGTCGACTTATACGTCGAAATATACTGTAATAATCGCAGGATTTCTATTCCAAGTATTTAGTTAATAAAAAATAAAGGAAGTACTTACGCCATCATATCCATTTTCGACTATCTTAGAGTACTATATTTCAGGAAGAAAAGTCCACTACATTTGTTTCTTTTTTCTATCTTTTTTTATTGTTAGTATTATGTAGTGTCATGATTGTTATTTTTTGTTGAACATTACAGTTTATATATACACATTTAAGTAGTCATGTTTTCTTCTTTATTTCATTTTATTTTAGTCGAAATTCTCAGAAATGAACGTACTCCTTCCTGGGGTTAACACTTCACCTCTATTTGAAATACAGGTACTAGTGCACTTATTGATCCGTGCTGAAATAATAAGGTTACTATTTTAAAAAAAACATTCTTAACATGGGGAGGGGAGGGTGTTTTGTACCTATTCTGTACTTTAACCTTAAAACTGAATAAAAAGCATTATAAAACTTTAATTAAACTTGGAAATATGATTAAAAAAAATAGCGCGGATTAGTAAGTGCATTAGCACCGAAATAGATAGATATTCAAATATTCAATTAAAGTCCTCGTTTACCTCTCAAAAAGTGAGTTAGTAAAGAAGTTAGGAATATAATTTTTCACTCTTCAATTGACCATTTAAATATGCTATTGTATATATTTCTCATGGACTCTTTGTTTTACTGGATTCCAGGGCAAGAATTCATCTAGTCTGGTGGAGTATCCAGCTTCGTACAGTTACTTGAGTTAACATCACTTGGATAATGGACACCCTTTCTCATAAAAACTAGTATGGCTTAACCTAACACAGATCTTATTTGGTCCATGAATACTTATCTGATTTTCAATACTTAGTCAGGGTTTACTTGTAGAAAAAAGTATCCTCACACGAGGTTTTCCTGACAAACCTCTGCACAGATAGACCTTAGACACACGGGGATAATGTCTAGTAGCCATTCAAGTTCTCTCTGTTATGAAAATCCATGTGTGATGTACACCTTCGGGAAATCATATACAGAATACTGTGGTTGACTGCCTTGTTTATGCTTATCCGCACGGCTCATAAACAATTTCTGAAACACATTTTAATATTTACATTGAGGAAATTGCCAAAGCTGGTTTGAGGAAGGTGGGCTCTTTCTACCGTGCGAAAAGTCTAATCACACTTGGAGTATCCTGCGTCTCTATAAAGCCGCGGTTCGACTATGCATGGAGTATTGTCACTAAATCTGTGCTAGTGCATCTGTCACTAGTCTCTCGTTCCTAGGTAGGGTTCAGAAAAAAGAGTTGCCAACCTAATAGATCCTGCATTATCAACTAAATTTAAACAATTATCGCATCACCAAAACGTGGATTGCCCTGCCAAATTCTGACGAACTCTGAACACTTGTACCCCCTCGACGACAATATCCATGGAAAACATAAAAAGCACCAAAGTCCCAACCCTACACTGTAAAGATCCCGAGACACCGTTAAGCCTACAACTCGAATAGCTTTGTTCCCCTCGGACTGCTGCACGTTGGAATTTTCTCAGAGGCCCCTGCTTCCCTGACTAGTCGCATACAGAAATTTGTGTAATGTGAACAGTCAACTCACTGCCCATTTCCAGAAACTATTTCCCTGCAAACCTAGTGGTTGAATTATGATAAAGGATAGTTTTATACTCTTATATTTTATTGCCATTAAAATAGGTGACATCGCCCATTTTTCAATCAAATGAAGTGATTGCCTGACCCATCTCGGTGCACATGGAGAAAGCTCATATGTTTCTCGCAATGACTTAGTCCAAAATACATTGTAGTCTACATTGCACTGTAGAGAACCTACTGTTGATTTTATAGAAATATCTTATATGTACCTATTTACAAGGCCTCCCCACGGGACAGAGTTAGATACCAGGGTCTTTATTAACGTGGAGAAAAGGTACAAAAATTTTTAAAAATTGCCTCAGTCGTGAATGACTGCTCCTCCACCGAATGAGAACAAGAAAAGGAAGTGAAGCATCTGAAGAACAGGTACTACACTGTGATTTTGGCCAAAAGATCTTATAGCTAGTGGCTTGAATTAAAGTTTAAAATGAAGTAAAGGTTCATATTTAAATTGTGCTCTAACCAAAAACGTCATTTTGAACGCACACCTGTCATATCAAAGAGCCTACTATTAATTTTATATGCCTTGCCTTACTGGCTGTGCGATGATAATTGCTTGAATTGACAGAAAAAGTCAAGTATCATAGTTTAATGTTGCTTTTGAGCAGGAACATTCATTTCAGTCACACCCCTGCGATATCAAATAAACTCCTGCTGGTGTTATATGCCGAGCCATTCAGCTTGTGTCGTAATACATTTCAAATGCACTTGCAATAGTAGACTGTTTAAGCTTGGTCAAAATCGCTCGGAGTTATCGATACTTATCCAATACATTGCAATAGAATAGTTATCTATAAACAAAGCCAGGCTCATAAAGTACCTTCTTGTGAAGATAAAAAAAAGACCTAGCTGTTTTTGAGTCCATACGGAACTCACATACAGAATTATGTAATTTTATATAATTGTAAAGATAGAGATTCTCATTTCTTGTTTGATTGATGGGGGGGGGAAGGAACCCTCAAAGATCGTACTCTTAACTGAAACATACGATCAAAGTATTTACTTAAGATTATAGTACAGAACATATGAGAAGAATTCAACAGGGAAAACAACAAGTTACAATTAACTGCAATAAATTAGGTATGTTAGTTTTTACAATAATAGATTAGGAATTGATTCTTAATTTATATAGATTTTTTTTTTTCACGATTTACTCGCCAAGAGATGAGTATATTTTAATCGTAGTAGAATGAAAATATACTGATGGGCATGCTTTATTCTTAAGTAGTGAAACTCTAGGGAAACGTGCGACTTACCTAATTAGCACGTGTGCATAATTCAATGGGTTGGTCGTGCAATGAAATGAATGAAGAAAGAAACAAAAATGGCTGCCTTATCTCTTTATATGCCTGCAATGTGACCACCCGATATGCAAATGAGATTCTCCTGGTTGGAGATAAAAGAGGGTTGATTTTTGAGAGGGTCGTTCATTTGGAAGTTGGATTTCAAAGCAATAAGTTGAATTAGCAGAAGTACGTTGGGAGTTGAGAGAAGGTGCGTTACGTGTACAGAAGTTGGAAGTTTGGATAAAAGTGTTAAACTTGTCCAGGAAATTATTGGTGTGACAGGCGGAAGAAATAAAACTCAAGTTAGTGAGTTATAGAAACTTATAAAATCCATTAGTATAACATAAAACTAAGTAAGTACCAGATCTTGAATTTAGAAGGACACACAAGTAAACCATTCATATTATTACTATGAATACTGACCTTAACATTGCACATTAAAGATTTGAACCCAATGAGATTAGTTTCAAATTACAGGTAAGTCAAACTATTATGTCACACCTTCAGAACAATGGACAAATCTGAATTCTGTGTTTATAAATGATGGATTGATAATAGGAATATACTGCTTCCACAATCCAATGCCTGGATAAGTATTACTCAGATTTTGTTCTATTCAAAATAAAATCAGTATCTCAACTTTAAACGTAGTTGAAGACCCTGAGCGCTCGAATTCGAAGGTCATCCCGGAAAACATTTTTTTAAAAATCGACGAACTAATGGTGGTCGAACATAAACAAAAAGCAGTTGCGTGAAATAGCTAAGGATTAATGGATATCCAAAAGTAGTGTATTCGCTACTTGAGCACGAGGATTTGTCAATGAGAAAGCCGCATGCGAAGAACGTGTCATGCTAAGTCACAATCGATCAAAAAATAATAACGTGTCAAAGATATAGAGAATTTTCAGCAAGGCTTTCAACAGCATAAATATGTGACAGTTAATGAAACATAAATACACTTCACATAAAAATAAAGTTTTGAAGCTGCATAATAGACAGCAGCATGTCAAAACGGTTTCATGCGATAAAATATCAAACATAAACAAAATTTCAGCATACATATTTTAGGTTGTTCAATATATTGCATGCGTCGATTACTTGACAAAAGAAAATATTATTAATAGTGAATAACATTTAGCATTATTGTTGCGGTTTGATAAAGAAATCAATCAGATATGAAAAAAGGCTATTTCACCAAGATCACAACCAATCCAACGAAGTCACAATGTAAATAAATTCCATGTAGAATTGTTGGCACACCCGTATTATTCTCTAGCTCTTACTCCAGTGACTACTCTATGTGCAGAATTAAAGAGACATGTATTTTACTTGTATATATATATAAATATATATATATGTGTGTGTGTGTGTTATAATCACGCTCAACATGATAGTGTTTATCTGTACACGAATAGGCTCCTGTCTAATTTACTATTAGGCTAAAATGACGATACACAATGATAGAAGAAATATCAAAGATCTGCAATTGATATGATAAATAACCCTCATTAACGGACGAGGGGCCCAGAGGGGAGAAAACTTATAGGCGGGAAACCTATGCACGCCCACACTGACTTATTTAGAGCTAACAAACTCCCAATGATAACCCATCATGGGAAGGTGGAGGTTTTTACGTGTTTTACAGAGGTAAGCCCCTATGGCTGTTTATTTTGATGGGGAATCCTAATTAGGCTTTCATTCGTTTGTGTCAATACAGCTTCCCATTACTGCCTCCTCATGTTTGGTTGACAGGGTGCATACCATCGAACACTTCCTCCCACCTTCACAAAGATAGCCCGAGCAAAGTTGGGTCTGTGTGTGCCTGGGCGTCTTTCTGTCTTCACAACTATAGAAACTCAACATCTGTCTTTCTGTCTGCCTATATATCTATAGGAGCAAAGAAAACAGAAGATACCAAAAGTATGTAGAAAATAAAATGACGTTAAATTCGAACTCAACCTCAGATCAAAAGTCTCAAACTCAAATCCAACTGTTCTCTTCTTCTCTGCACTTTCCACACTGACACCCAAAATAAAGAAGACGGATCTTTTATAGAGAGACCCAACCACATCTCATTTGCATACCCCCTCCCCACTCTCGTCACATCACGTGATTTTCAGTCCATAAATACCAGAGGGTGGCCATTTTTATTTTCTCTTTGTTTTTTCTTTCCTAACACGAGCCGCACGATGCATGAGGTAAGGTTCTTTACTTTTAACCACGCAGTTTTAAATAATGTAAAAGTTATTTACACTATAATACAGCATTGTACTTATGCTGTTTTATTCCTGCTTTTAAAGTTTTTCCTATTTGGCAGATTTAAATCAAAGCAAATATCAGTGTAAAAAGATTTTACAGTTATTTACATTATTATTGTATGTTATGGTACCAATGTGGTTCTATTCTTTTGGTTAAACCTATTCTAGTTTGGAAACAGTACATCTCATTAAATACTCACTGGAAAACTAAATGTATTATGGTTCCCATTGAGGAAGTCTAAAATAATGAGAAAAACTTGGGACATGCTTTTTTTTCATTACAGCTTTATAACGCAAATAATAAACGGAGAAATACGACCCTAGGAAATGTTTTAAATGGCTCAGCCATTGATAAAATCGAAATTATAAAACTATTCTGTATATTTAACAAATCTATGCCATATGTATAAGATATCTGCTTGGTTGGCGAGTGGTGAAAATATATACATTCATTTACCCTACGACAATGCTACCAAAAGTTTAAGTTTGAAGTAACTAAGCAATCGTAGAGTAGGTAAAGAGAATGACTTCAGGTGACTGCTCATCAGCTGACAGAGAAGATGCAGAAAGACATGCAGTTTTGCTAGCTCGACAAAGTCAATAATATTCAGAAAAAAAGAGAATTAGATACTCAACAGACTGCAGCTGAAAGCCAGTCTGAAACTCAAGAATAATATGAAACAAGGTAAAAATCAAGTGATAAACGGACTGCATGAACCAGTTAACTTACAACACAGTGCAAAGCCAACAGTAGGAGGATATCAGACAGATTAACGGATCAGGAATTTAGACTACGTCCTTATCCTACTGAAGATTGGAAAAAGGCTGCATTCAGTAACCATTCTAAGTATGCATATAATTCGAAAAACATTGTAACTATAGGATCCATGTAATTACTATGGCATTACTGCGATTCCAGGAAATGGACTAATAAGCCTTAACGTATAAGTATAATACAGATGTGAAATATATCTCCTCCTTGCCCATCGTTATTTATATGATAGTAGCCTAGGTTCCCGGCATTGCCCGAATTTTTTATGGTGTGTGTTGAGCAAAACAAAATGTGTTAGTGGGAAAGTAAGTTCGAACTCGTACCGCGAAGGAGGAAAAGAACGTGAAAAAAAGTAACATCTTTGCTGTTTATCCCATCACCAAGCCGAAAGTGACATAGGATTAAATTAAGGCTTAACAATCGAAAAGACGGAATGAAAAAGCGACCCCCTCCCTATAGAATAGTGCCCAGTTGAGAGTAAAGGAATTAATGTTTTTGGCCAATCTTTCGTTATTTTTCGTCCGTAGTGTCGCGTTTCAGAATAATTTCAATCTCGTGAAAATCCGACGCCTCTGTTAAAAGTTTCAGGTAGATATACATACATACATACATACATACATACATACATACATACATTTAAACAGACAGATGAGGTTTATATTATAGATTTGAGATGTGTGTAGGAATATACTCTAAGCTTGTTTTGATGAGTTTTGATATATAAATCTTTCTGATTCAGGTTTTGCAAACTGATGGTTATGATTTTGACTTCTGTAAAGATGATTGAAAAAATATCTCTGATCGTAAAATTGTACGCATAAAAATGCACACATGAAACATGCTTCGCAATATTTCTAAAGTGCTGTATCTATCTTCGCTGTATACAAATACTATGGGATATTAAAGGCTCTCATGAGATCTCTAAGCTTTATTTACACCTTTCAGCGTGTTGTCTTTTGAATAAAGAATTATGTGTAATGCCAAAACTTTCATCGGACATAATAAGTGTCACTTCGTTATATGTTGGTAAATTGAATCGCCTAACATGTTCATTAGATGCGTTTATATCTGCATTAATAACTACTTGAAACAATGTTCAAGACCTTTTCTCTACGACCACTTTAAATTTTCATATGGATGTATTTTCATGCAGCATTTTTGTAGATTCCTTGATATTATTCTTCCTAAATCTTTGGTTAAGGTTTCACCTGAATTCTGTTTGATCTTCCTGTCATCCAATCAAATATATTTGTAAGAATTAGGAATCATCATCTTGTGACGTTAATACACTTCGAATTCTATGATGAACAAGAGCTTGAATTTTTAATGTAGGCATAAATCCTCTTCCGCTTACTATGTTTTCACCAAAGGCTGTCAACCTGAATGCAGTATTGTAACCTTTTATGCCTTACAAAATGTGTTTGGATTCTTAATTTGAACCTAAAAGGAGATATTTTAATGGTTGTGATGAATTAGCAAGAAGTGGTAAAAAGATATTTCCATGACTACATGGTAACGGTACCGTAACGGTAGTTACAACATATGCATAAAGCACCCAATATGCAATGACTTATGTAAGAAGTTATAGAGCACCGGACCTTTTCATCACATGAACTCCAAATAGAAAGCGGAAGGGAATTTAAGATGAATTTCTTTCTTTACAAGCATACAGATCAACAAGCTCTATTGGCCAGAGTGTTTCACTTTAAGAGAATCAAAGTGATAAATCTGGTAAACAAATCAGAAATATTTAGCCCACTACGCGTACACAACTGATTGGCAAATCGTACAATGACGCAAGATTCGTTGAAAAGAAATTTATAAGAAATATTTTAGAAACAACAATAATTTCTGACTGTGAAAAAAGCCGAACATGTTTTTATCTATCCTATTCCTTTAATACTTTCCAACATACCCTCTGAGTTCAAACGCTTTTAATTTCTCATACTTTTGTCTTTTGCAAGGTCTATCAATATATGTGCATATATTATTGTACTAGAAAATCAATTCCACTCAAATCGATTCCATTGTGTCAGGTTGGTTACCTGATATAAAAAGTGATCCAACCTCATTTAAAATAGTAAAGAGTCGCATGATGCACGTGCTTAGTAATAGTATCAATAAAAATTCACCTTGCATAGTTGACGGAGAATGTACAAAAAGATATCTATTTGAGACTCATTTTGTTGAGGATGGTTAGCTCTCTTATATGAGAAGATAGCGTGGATATGATGGATATGGTGGGTTTGAAACTATGGTTGGCAGGCATGATGTTTGGTAATAGAGGGATTGTATTTCCTGTACTTTCAAAGACATCCAATGCTCATATAAGCATTAAAATTTGCAATTCTGTGAATATCAAAAATGCTCGGACCATTATATTCTGGGGTGTTATTATTAAGATGACGTATATTTTGTATTGTTGTTGTTGTTCGTCTTATGAAGAGTCTTAGTGTTTTATCTAGAGACAGTCTAAGGAGTGTTCATGTGTTACATGTTGTGAGATGTTCATATTAACTTAGGATGTTTATTTCAAGAGAGAGAGAGAGAGAGAGAGAGAGAGAGAGAGAGACCCACATGTAATTCAATGAGAGGAGATTCGATATATAGGTAGATCGAGAAATTGACATCTATACTTTTGACAGTTCTGTATGAATGGGAGTGTTTCTATAAATATTGATGCATATATTTCTTACCTATTTTTGAGATGATGATTTTCACAAAGTTCTTATAATATAAATGGGCAATACCATTTCTGTTGAATCACAACACGAAGACGCAGATACATAAAGATGATGACGTCCTTTATTCCATGATCGGTCCATGATTTCGCTTGAGGAATTCAAAGTTTCTTTACATGGCTTTTTCTTCCCTAACCTTTCGCTTCCAAGGTTTGACGTCATCAACCGTCTCTGACCTCTCTCTCTCGGCTCTTTCTCCCGGCTCTTCTCCTCTTCTCCCACACTGCATCTAAAACTCTACCTATATTGAGAACTCGTCACGTCATCGCATGATTAAACATGTGTTCATAAAGCGCGTTGGATGACATGCGTCACTTTGTCAAACTTGACATGACCCCGAGTTCAGTAACCTATTTCTCAATTAACCTCTTTACAAAATATGTTTAAAATTTCAATTGACGATTAAATTCCTTATTTTAATGTTCACAAAAACAAATTTCATCATTACATTCCTTTCCCAATAAACAGATATGTAAGCTAAACAATTGCAATTCCACATTCCTTATTTCAATAATATTCTGTATTTATTTTAACTTATGATAGGAATTTTCAATTCCAAATCTAGCTTCGCAAGTTCGAATCCTTGACTATCCTATTTCATATTTACTTTTAACTATTTTCCTATTTTTTTTACTTACATGAAAAGGGGACAGCCCTTTCTCATGTAACAGAATAAGGGGTTTGATACAGCCATGTTTTCGTTACAAAAAGAAAATTTTAGAAATCAAGTTATTCGATATTTACTTGGTAGATAATAAAGCATTCCGGGATATGTTGGTGTTCCCTATTTATGAGAGGCCCCTCCAATTCAACAGCTTGCAGTTCATTTTGAGAATAACCAGGAGGTTTATTACATAAACGAAAATACTGCTCAAGTCGCTCTAAATCCAAAAGAACAATTTTTATTGCATATTATTAAAAGACTGAACGAAATAATGTATCAAAAACTCATAATTAGATTTCATTTACTTACACATGCAGTAATAAAAACATGACACAATTGTAACGGGGTGTTAATGTTGAAAGTTATTCCGGTTTGGAGTTTGGCACAACAATTGGAAGAGTTTAGTCCGTGCACCCACGTCACTGTGAATGTTTCTTCCTGAGACTCATTCTTCCTGCAATAAGAGCACCGACTTGTGAAGCTTGTTAAAAGATGACAATCAGTGAGGCAGAACTATGGTTAAGACTTCAGTATCACCCACACGTTTTTCTCAAAAAGTCCTTTTTGAAATAATTCTCAAAACTTGTGAAGTAATCTATACGCACTGTGGTTGAAATATAAATATGATTTTTCTCAGGACTAGAAATAACTATAACGAAGATTTCGTGAGAATAAACTAAGGTCTGGAAACGAAATTTATAATTCTGCATTAGTGGTTATTAAAGACCAGGTTCTCGCCATGGGAGAGAAGGAGCACCACCAATCTGGTTTACTTACTCCCAGATGGTTAGCGAGAAACTTTATATGATATTGATTGGCGGACCAGATTAATTGATGAAAACGTGCTGAAACATTTGTCAGACAGAGACGAGGATTATATTTTTAGATGCACCAGGGGGAACTGGGATATTTTTGAACCACAATTAAATGCTGGCGAAAATCACACAGAGACAGGAGATAGCCTCACCTGAAGAAAGTTCTGGAATTGCTGCAATTTTGCGACCTGAAGGTCGAACAGCTCACGCATCATTAAATTATTTGTTTAGATAAACTTCTGTGCAATGTAAGTAAGAATTCTGGTATTTATGAAGTTCACATGAGATGTATTTTTATCGTGTGGGATGAAGTTACAGCATCTCATAAAAAGCTAAAAAGACTTAATAAACCACTGCAGGTTTTGAGTAATGCCAAATGTTTGATGGAACGTGTAACCGTAGTGCTTTCAAGTGTTTTAGACAAACTTTGCCAATTATCCCCAGGGAAACTTAGGCACATTAATTGAAAGCATGTTTGAAATACTCTATACTGTGGAAACATGTCGAACGTTATGAGATTTCTACAGATAAGATAATATTTAAATGGAAATGTGTCTAGATAATCTGCTGATACTCTTTTGAAACTGCGGGAAGGAAGACTGGATATAAATCACAAAGGTGAAATATATTTATTAAAATATCCGCCTTGGTTAATGCAGTTGAAGAACTAATGGAACAGGGTTTTCCATCATTAATTTGAAATTTTACAAGTCATGATTGAGTATGTGAAATGGCAATTATGACAGCCAAAATAGTACAGATAATTTGAATGATAGACCTGTAACAATGTTTCCAGCAACGGAGCATAATTATAAATACATAGACTCTGTCGTAGAAGATTCTGAGACAGTAAATTATCCAATTGAATTTTTGAATTTCATCAAGCCAACAGGTACTAATCCACATTGTCTTCGATTGAAAGTAAGTGCCCGGTCATATTTTGCGATATCTCTCACAACCAAATCATACAATGGCACAAGACTCGTTGAAAAGAAATTTATAAGAAATATTTTAGAAACAACAATAATTTCTGACTGTGAAAAAGGCCGACCATGTTTTTATCTATCCTATTCCTTTAATACTTTCCAACATACCCTCTGAGTTCAAACGCTTTTAGTTTCTCATACGTTTGTCTTTTGCAAAGTCTATCAATAAGTTACAAGGTCCGACACGACAAGTTACTGGTTTCATACGGACAGATATGTCGCTGCTTAGGGAGTAAGAACAACACTTAAACATTCGCCCAAAGTGTAAAAAACTAGAAATGTTTATAGGGACGTTTTACTTTTCTGGGCGGATAAACAAACTAACAAGTGCACATTCTTAACGAGTCATTTCTGACCAAGCGTATCGATCAAGAAAAACAATTTTAGAAATGGGATTCTCGAAAGTGTAATAGAATTTCGACATTACATCATGTATCCTTGTAGAAAACTCCCTAAATTGATTTAATGAGCTGAGGTAAAGATTTCTTTAGTTAGAATTAACCTCATTTTTTAATAATTTGAATGGCGGTTATATTTCTCTCCGTCGTAACTAATTAAATACATATGTAACTCTTATATATGAGTCCACATAGATGTCTCTTATACATCCTTTTGGCTTTGGTGATTGCGTACAATCCTTTATGAAATTCTATAGTTCTATATTTTACAGCTTGATAATTTCTACTTTGAAACATTTAAAACATTTAATTTTCTAATTCTTAATTTTTATTATTGAAACGTTACCCTACAATTGAGATTGCACTGTAAGCCAACCCCTTAGAGAAAGAAAATTGCGACATTAAAGAGCAGAATGGAAACATTAAAAGGTGTAATTGGCACGAGATTGAGATATTTGTGTAAAATCTCACCTGGACAGAAGCGGATGACCTGATGTGAATTATATATCAAATACAGAAACGACTTGAAGTCGATAATAACAAATAATTATCTGAGCGCAGGTGCAGAAATTGAGAAAAACAATACCAGTTATGTTTTGTCTACCGGAGGTTTTGAACCTGACCCGGGGGTCAAGGATAAAGTCATTGAGCGCGTGAGACGATATCGATGGGAAATCATTGTCAGTGGAAATTGCCTGATCTAGATGTGGAGAAGAGGTAGCCGACTATCCAAGCAATGGGTTGGATTATGAGTGACTACCTGGAGCATCTAGGATCGAAACCTACACACCCCAACCATCCATATTTAAGCCCATGCAGAAGCAAGAAAAGGCAGTTGAGTTTCAGAGTTTAGAGCTAAGTTTTCTGGATTCCGCTAAAGAGAAGAGTTGCCCCCACCTCTCACCCTCTGCCTCTCGCCCGTCGCCATCCGTCAACTGCAGAGAAGTTGGAATTCGAGAGACATTTGAAACGAAGTATAAAATCTTGTAAAAAGAAATTGTATATGTATATTTTTCTTGGGACGGAATAATTAGTATAGAAAAAGGAAACAAAAAAAAGTTTTTTTTGTGTGATTTGTCTGTTGCCGCCGGATGGCGATCTGTTGAGTTACTGATTTTTCAGTGAACGGCCGGGCTGCAGAACGTACGGCATGTCAAGCCTTGACTCAAAAGCTGAGAAACAGTTTGACCTGAGGAGCGACAAGATCTGGGATCCTGCTACAGGAGAAGGTCACAGCGCTAGGAATTGTCTACAAGAGAGAACAATACCCCACAGTGAATTTCTCATATTTTCAAAAATTTCAAGTTGCATCTTCGCGGTTAATAATAGATTTGTTTGACATGGTTTTACACTGCCCTTACTATTCCGGAATTGAAATGAGTCAGTAAGTTCGGATAACCTAATCTCCAGTTTTTTTTTTCATTTTTCTGATAACATCATTTTCTTGGTTACTCTTAGCTACGGAGGACAACAACGTTCATATAAAAAAATATATTTCCGCAAAATTTTACTTTTACATTCAGCATAATTTGATACTGCATGTATTTGGAGCTATCTATCAACACCTACCCAACATTTTTCAGATCCTTTCATACTTTTATGTATCAGATTCTATTTTTGCAGGCTTTTTTGAAACCAGACAACGATGGGTACTTCTGCTAGTTTATATATATATATATATATATATATATATATATATATATATATATATATATATGAGAGAGAGATAGAGAGAGAGAGAGAGAGAGAGAGAGAGAGAGAGGGAGTAGATACATTCTTGCTCACATAAATACGTTATTTCCTATCCAGATATTGAACTATCACGAATATAAACTGACTTACTGACACATTTACCGGGGAAATCTAGTTTCCAAATTGATTTTCGTGCACAGCGATGGTCTATAATCAAGCCAGCACTGCTATTTATGTTCCCGAAAGAATGCCAGGTGCAAACTTCATTTGTAATGTAGGTTTCGAGGGTTGATATAGGCCGGCTTATATTTTACCATCGACGAGTTAGTTATTAGATTGCGCGTCACTAATGCATAATGATGGTGGCCTATCTATAAATGAAGAATACCATTTTCCAAAGTGTAGGTCAATGTCATAGCCTATGTATATATACTCTCCTACAGCCCACACAACTGGAACCATCATTACCAAATTTGACATGATGCTGGTCCCCAGCCTAGCAATGATGCACACTGTTTTTCAAGGTTAAATGTTTATATCGGGACATTGCTAATCTCAGATCAGATACTTTCATATAGAGTCAATTGTAACCGTATTTATTTTTCTCCCCAGCCGCCTCTACAGGAGAGACTAGAAACAAAGTCGAAAAGTGATTAGAAAAATAAACAGCGCCTTCTAAGACGTATTCTCAACAATAACATGGACGGATCCGCATCGTCAATAATACCTATGAACGGACCCGTTTTTTATTCCGTGGTAAATCACGAAAAGCGGTTGACAAAACGCCAAATTATTTTCAAATAGTAACAACGCGGACGATCATCCACATTGAACTGCACGCAAGAGTTATATCCTACGTCGACAGAACAGATCATGGTAATGGCAAGTCGGTCCGGGCTTATGGAATTTAGTGTGAAGGCGAACCTTGATAAGTATGACGCCTAAAGATGCAAATTTTAAAATAAATTTATGGCGCCTTCTAAAATAATGTAAAACAAAACTATTATGTTTTTAATTTCGGCGGGAATAATACATGTACGTTTCTATATGTGATGAATAAATGAAGTTATCTTTATTGAAGGCGGGTTCTTTTCCTTGATTATCTACCATATGGAAGTATGTTTCGTTACAATTATATAGAAACATCCCTCTGAATTATTTTTTAAATTGACATGGACACTAGACTGTTTTTTATTAAAAGTCAAATATGTACAAGTAAAATTATAGAGAAACAAAATGCGACAAATGAGGTACAGTTTGTTTAAAGAGTTACATTAAATTTAGCTTAAATTTGAAGTTCTTGAAACAAATTACAATGGCGGATTTTTCTTTTGCCCGCAAATATATAAATATATATATGACAATATATATATATATATATATATATATATATATATGTGTGCGTGTGTGTATATATGTGCGTGTATATAAATATATATATACAAATATGTATATATATATATATGTGTGCGTATATATGTACATACATGTATATATATATTTGTATTTATATATATGTGTGTGTATATATATACATACATGCATATATATATATATTTGTATTTATATATATGTGTGTGTGTATACATATACATACATGTATATATATATAAATTTGAATTTATATATACATATGTGTGTGTGTATATATACATATATGACTATATATATATATATTTGTATTTATATATATATATGTGTGTGTGTGTCTATATAAATATATGTATATATACATGTACATATATATATATATATTTGTATTTATATATATATATATGTGTGTGTGTGTCTATATAAATATATGTATATATACATGTATATATATATATGTATATGAATATGTATATATATATGTATATATGTATGTAAATATATATGAATATATATGTATGTATATATATATGAATATATATGTATGTATATATATATGAATATATATGTATGTATATATATATAAATATATATGTATATATATATGTATAAGTATATATATATGTATATATGTATATACATATGTATATATGTATATACATATGTATATATGTATATATATGTATATGTATATATATGTATATAAATGCATATATATGTATATGTATATATAGCTATATATGTATATGTGTATATATATGCCTTTATATATATGTGTGTATATATATATGTATATATATGTATATATGCATATACATATATGTATATATATGTATATATATGCATATATATATGTATAAGTATATATATATGTATATATGTATATACATATGTATATATGTATAAACATATGTATATATGTATATATATGTATATATATGTATATAAATGCATATATATGTATATAAATGCATATATATGTATATGTATATATAGCTATATATGTATATGTGTATATATATGCCTTTATATATATGTGTGTATATATATATGTATATATATGTATATATGCATATACATATATGTATATATATGTATATATATGCATATACATATATGTATATATATGCATATACATATATGTATATATATATGTATATATATGCATATACATATATGTATATATATATGTATATATATGCATATACATATATGTATATATATATGTATATATATGCATATACATATATGTATATATATATGTATATATATGCATATACATATATGTATATATATATGTATATATATGCATATACATATATGTATATATATGTATATATATGTATATATATGTATATGTATTTATATATTTACATATATGTGGGTATATATATGCTTATATATATGTATTTATATATATATATGTGTGTGTATATAGATATATGTATATATATGTATAGATACATGTATATATATGTATATGTGAGTATATATATATGTATATATGTATATGTATATATGTGTGTATATATATATGTATATGTGAGTATGTATATATATATGTATATATGTGTGTATATATAT
>NC_136490.1:49276203-49278703 GCF_053919585.1 Euprymna scolopes | reverse complement strand
TTTTTTTTGCAATATTATCTCCATTTAAAAGCTCTTTAGAATATATCAAAGATACTGAAATGTGTGGAATAGTTATTACTCATTCTATATATTAGAAGAATATTCGTCCCAGAAGTGGTTTTATTACTTCATGGAGTAGACGATTTGTGTATCGCATTAGAATGAATATCTTATCCATATGCTAATAATTCAAACGCCTCGAATCTTTGGTTCAAACACGATTACAGTGTTTTGATAAGAAATTTGTAGTGAGTTTATCTTAAGGGATCTTAAGAAATAAATATATAAAGAAACCTTACTTCACACACACACATATATATTCCTATAAATTAGTTTTCTTTGTATTTATATTCATATAAAAAAACCCTTTTTCTATTTATTTAGTTATTTGTTTGCTTCCCCAATGAGCAAATTAGGCACAAGGCCGGTTTTTAATGCGGAGAGTGAGGGGGAACTGGATAGTGAAAATAGGTATGAAGGGTTTCCCTTACATTAACCAAAACTGATCGCCACGGAGCAATGGTCTGATATATGGGGTTGCCCCCACACGTAACTGATTGCAATATCTACTGGAACAGATACTACACTTTGAAAACAGAATAAAAATCTTGGCCCGAAGTCCAAGACAAAAAAAGGCAAACCTTTTTTTCTGTTTGTTTAAAAAGAAAATACAACTTTGTTATATATAGGTCGCAGAATTGCATTCATATGCAAAAGATCAAGCTAATTTGCATATTCTTTGAAACATTCATTTTAATTCATTCCGTATTAGTTTTTTTTATACAGTTACATATTCTACTAATTATTGTTATGTTCCATTTATAAAACAATGGTAGATGTTATTGTGTGAAAACTAAAAATCAAAATGAGGATGACATAGACGAGGAAGTGAAAGTAGTTGTAAGGGAAAAGGATATGGGGCAAAGTAGTTATTGAAAGAATTCTGAAATTCTTTTTAATTTAAATGTAAAATTTGAACATCAAATGAAAAAAGAAAAGAAATTCATTATTTGGTCAATGATTTCAAAAACCTTTTTCCTGGTGTTCCTGGAAAAACCACAGCTGCTGTACATGATGTTTTCGTTGGAGAGGAGAAACCCATCAAACAACATTTTTACCGGGTAAACCCAATTAAGCTTCAGCAAATGAGAGCAGAAATAAAATATATGCTGGATAATGACATTATTAAACCAGGCAACAGACAGTGGAGTTCTCCCTGTATTCTTGTACCAAAACCGGATGGCACATACAGACTTGTAACCGAGTTCCGGTAAGTCAATGCAGAAAGACAAAATAACACCCATTACAATGGAAATATTTTTAAAGAAAGATGTTTTGTAATCAAAATTCTTTAGGAAACTTTATAAAAATTGCTGATACATTTTCCTATCAGTAGTAAACATATGCCAGTTTTAGACGCAATTAAATTATTATTTAACAATAAACGGATGTATTAGCTGAACACATTTTACAAAAAAAAATATTTTGTTATATACACTTTTGTAAACTTTTGAAGGAATGAATAATAACGATATAAAATTAGTTAGCTATCGCCGTTTCCTTAACGTCTTGTTTCATTTCAATTGTATCCCATTTTTCTTGTGCGAAAGAAAATATCAAAGCTCAATTATAGAATGATAACATTAATTATAATTGTTTCGTCTATTTGCGTAGCCTTAAATCTGCTATCACATTTTCCTCTTGTTCGTGACATTATTGAGCCACAAGGAACACAAAAAAACTGAAACTAATCACGTTTTTCTTTCTTGTTTGTACATTAAATAATTTGCCTCGTCATAGATGTCTCCATTTCGAAAAGAAAATTTGCCATGAAATTAAAACGTATTTAAGAAATTCTGTGAGATGGCACGTACGACAAATTTTGGTTCTAAGCACACATTCATTGTTTATACGGAAATTTATTGAAATGAAAAGCTTCAAACTCACTACGAATTGGATATCGCGACATTCACCATGATTAAATTTTAATGTGAGATTCAAAGGAAAAGAACCCTATAATTTTTTTTATTGATTTTGACTCGTCATATTCTAATGAAAATTATTGTTTCACATCAATTTGTAGTGAATTTATAAAAAAGTAATCCGTTGAGATCGAGTTCTTTTAAACATGATAAAGGAAGTTTATAAAGTAAATTAAATATATTTATTTGAAAAGAAAACATTTTCCTCTTAGTATATATATATATATATATATATATATATATATATATATATATATATATATATAATAAAGCTGAATGTCTGTGTGTGTATGTGCCTGGTCACGAATAGGCTCCTATATGTTAAACTATTTAAAAAAAACTGATTACATATAATGATAAATGTATTGAGACACAAGAATGGGTATGTTTGATCAGGCAGAACGGTGTACATTATAATTGGGGAGTCTGTGTTCGCGACTGGTCCAAAAAGCATGGAAATAAAAAATTTAAAAATATAAAAAAACAACGTTTGCAAGTGTTTTGGATACAGATGCACA
>NC_136490.1:49258703-49261203 GCF_053919585.1 Euprymna scolopes | reverse complement strand
TATATTCATATATAAATATATTCATATATAAATATATTCATATATAAATATATATATATAAATATATACATATATACAAAAATATATAAATATATTCATATATAAATATTAATATATTGATAAAAAATACATATATAAATATATTCATATATAAATATATATATATACAAATATATATATATAAATATATTCATATATAAATATATATATGACAATATACATATAAATATATTCATATATATATATATATACAAATAAATATATATATGTATATACAAATATATATACAAATATATATATGTATATACAAATATATATATAAATATATATGTGTAATGTATATACAAATATATATATATATACAAATATTTTTTTAATCATATATATATATATGTAAATATGTATATATAAACATATGCATGTATGTAAATATATTTATATATAAACATATATATATATAAATATATACAAATATATATATATACAAATATTTTTATTAATATATATATAAATATGTATATATATAAATAGTCATATATGTAAATATATATATATAGAAATATATATATAGAGAAATATATATATATCTACATATAAATACATCTATATATACATATATATAAAAAAAATATATATATAAAAATGTATATACAAATATATATATAAAAATATATATATAAAACATATATATATAAATATATATATATAAATATATATATATAAATATATATATATATATATATAAATATATATACAAATATATATATACAAATATATATATAAATATATATACAAATATATATATATACAAATATATATATAAATATATACAAAAAAATGTATAAATATATACATTCAAAATTTATAAATATATAAATAAATATACATATTAAATAAATATATATATACATATATAAATATATATATAAATATATATATAAATATATATATATATAAATATATATAAAAATATATACATATAAATATATATATATATATAAATATATATATAAATATATATATAAATATACATATATAAATATATATAAATATATATATATAAATATATATAAATATATATATATAAATATATATATACATATATATATACATATATATAAATATATATATATAAATATATATATAAATATATTTATATAAATATATACAAATATATTTATATAAATATACATATACAAATATATATATATATATTCAAGTATATATATATATAAATAAATATATATACATATATGTATATAAATATGTATGTAAATAAATATATATAAATATATATATATAAATATATATATATATATAAATATATATATATATATACTTGTTACTCGTTATATATTGAAATTTTAATAATGAAGTCGCTGCCTGATGATATCTGTTGTTTGATTGAAACAAGTAGCTATTTGTAGCAGCGGGATGTGAGCATGTTTATATAACAATAAACAAGTATTATCAGCTCTTTTTATTGAGCACTATCTAACAACCTCGTTGAATTCATTAGTCCATTACTTTTGAAAATAAAAACCCCGAGTATATATAAATATATATATATAAATAAATACATATAAATATATATATAAATATATAAAAATATATATAAATATATGTATAAATGTATAAAAATATATATAAATGTATATAAATATATATATAAATATAAAATATATATATAAATATGAAATATATATAAATATATATATACAAAACATATATACATATATATATATATTAACATATATAAATTGAAATATATATATGTAAATTATAAGATATACAAAATTTATATATATATAAATATATATGTATATATACATATATATATATATATAAATATATATACATACATATATATATATATAAATACATATATATATAAACATATATACAAATATACAGATATATATATATATATAGATATCAATATATTGATATACAACTATATATATACATAAATATATATATTAATATATATATAAATATATATATTAACATACATATATAAATACAAATATACATATAAATATATAAATATATATACAAATATATAAATATAAATATATAAATACATATATATATAAAAATATATACAAATATATAAATATAAATATATAAATACATATATACATATATATATATATATATACAAATATATACACATATACATATAAATATATAAATATATATATATATACATATATATATAAATAGATATACAAATATATAAATATAATATAAAAATACACATATACATATATACATACATAAATAGATATATACATACATAAATATATATATATATAAATATATATATAAATGTATAAATATATATATAAATATATATATATATATAAATAGATATATATGTATACATAAATATATATACATATACATATCTATAAAGATATAAATATATATATATACATATTTACATATACACATATGTACATATGTATATATATATATATCTGCATATATATACACA
>NC_136490.1:49246203-49251203 GCF_053919585.1 Euprymna scolopes | reverse complement strand
CTTTTCTATTTACATTTTTTGTACAATTAATTTTTTTTAAAGAAAACTTTTGTTATCCTTTTGCTTAATTGAGACTTCTTATCAGGTTCTAACTCTCTTATATCCAGATTAATTATATTAATCAATTTATTTTATTGAATATGTATCGCTGAAAAGCACGGGTGCTTAAGCACTTATTGTACAGAAAATAAATATTGTATTCATATGCTAATAATAAGGTCACTAAAACTAAGACAATACTTTTCTATTTACAACATTTTTTGTACAATTTGAGTGTTTTAAAAAAACTTTCATGTTTTCCTTTCGCTTAACTCTACTGAGTTCAACATATAGTTGACCATGTTGAAAGACAGGTTTGTCTAGATAAACTAAAACTTTATGTAAGGTCTATCCTTGAGACTTATGAATAGTCATAGCAAATGCTAATTGTATAGGAAACTGGACTCTGGCAAACGGAATATTGTCACCTTCAGATAAGACCATTTTCAATCTTGGAATTAAAACGATTTCTCCTTCAAACTGTGATGCAATAATTTTAGCAACAATCAAATTATTATACAGCTCCTCTATTGTTAGTCTTGTACCATTACATAAGCGTGGTGGATCAATATTCCTCATACATATGATTGGAGCTCCTTTCTTGAGTTCAAGTTTATGTGGAGGTAATCCTGATAACTCTATCGAATCAAGAAATTCTGTTGGGTAATGTGTAGCTTCTGTTCCTTCAAGAACAGAATTAAATGACAAATATTCTTTGACTTGTCCAGGAAATTTTTCAATACAATTATGATTTATTGCTCTAACTGTATCATTAAATGGTACTAATATGCAATTTTCCGCAAACATTTCTAGATTGTCAAACGAAGGATAAATGTATTCAATGCATTGGTCAACATTATCTGCACGGATTATCAAATCTTCAGGCAGTTCAATCTCACCATTTTCATTTTTTTCAAGTTTGTCTTCACCAATCTTTATAATAAATTTAGAGTATTCATCATCATCATCTTGAACTCTCATGTTTTGTTTTAAATAAAATTTCTTAAATTTACGCCACAAAAACGACTCTTTGATGCAAGCATTGTAAATGTCAGCATCATTTCCTCTTTTTATGACTGGTAGTAGTTGCATGAAGTCACCACTGCACACCGTCAATATCCCTCCGAATGTTTCATTGTTTCCACATATATCCTTGAGAGTCCTATCGAACGTCTCTAAACTCTCCCTTCTTATCATTGGACATTCGTCCCAAATAATAAGTTTTGCTGCCCTTATCAAGTTGGCTGTTTCTGATTGTTTATCAAAATTACAAACATCATTTTCTCTTACATTGAGAGGAAGCTTGAATCTGGAATGAGCAGTGCGACCACCAGGCATCAATGTTGCAGCAATACCTGATGATGCTACAGCCAGTGCAATTTGTCCTAAGCTCCTTACTTTTGAAAGAAGAAGTTTTATTAAGAAGGTCTTTCCTGTGCCTCCTGGAGCATCGATGAAAATCAATGAAGAAGAGTCTGTGTTTAAGCAACTGCATATAAAGTTGTAGATGATCGATTGTTCGTCATTTAATAAATGTTGATGTGTCTTTACATATGTCATTTGCTCTGCTATATTGTAACTTTGCTCATCCATTATGGCTCTATTTATGTGAATCACATTAGGTAAATTCTGAGGCAAAGGCAATCCAAAATCTTGCAGTGATTTGTCAGCAGCACAAAGTTTATCATTTATGTACCTCAACGTGTTGTTGATGGCATTTTTATTGACCATGTTCTGATTGTTGACTTGGATTTGCATTGCATTGTAGTAATCCATTGCCATGGAGTTGGAAAATCTTTCCCACAACTCAAGAGGATTTGAACATTCTGTGTTTAAAAGTATCACAATGAACAGATCCCTTATCACTCTTGGCATTCTCGTTTTATCTGCATCCTCCATTGTTTGTATCCAGTGGTTGTCATGAAGCAGTAATCCTCTTTCTTTGCAAGCAGTTTTAAATAATGGACATATATGACCTGCTACAGTTCGCAGAGATTCAAAAGAATTAGGTCCTTTTACATGGTGAAGTAGTAGCCGCAAAAAGTACAATTCACCACTATTTGGTGAGACTGTGTACATACGACCAAGAATATTTGCTTCAAAAACTCCTGGGTGGTCAACTATTCTTCTACCCATTTTTCTTCTTTGCCATTTCTTATTTTGCCACACATAGTATTTTGGGACATCCGAGTAATAGAGTGTTCTGGCAAATTCATCATTCTGGCAAATATTGAAAAACTCTGTTAGAGTTGTGCAAGAAGCATTTCTATTAAGGTCTCTGTTGCTTGTCCTTTGAATATAGATCATATGTTGATCAGGGAGATGTATCTGAAGACGAACAACTGCAGGTTCTCTAACATGAATTGGAAATCCCAGTATCATCGAAACTGCTTCTGATGGTCCAATATATCTTCCTGTCAAGTATTGCTTAATTTCGTCTTTGCTTACACTGAAAACCGCCTGATCGCTTCCCTTTAATGTATATTTAATTACATATTTAATGGATTTTACAGAAGTGCATATTTTTACATTTAAGTGACAATTAAATAACTTCAAGAGAGTCATGTTATAAGGTACAACCCATTTGGAAGTTATAGGTTCATTTCTACCTTCTTTATAGCCTTGATAACCTCCCACTTCTGGTGACCTTCGCCTATAAATAGGGTAGGAATCATATCCACATCTTGTTTCATCACTATATGGTTTTGGGTACCTCTTTGAACAGCTCCCATTTTTCCAGCACAGAGATGTACTGTTGCAGTATGGTCCATGTATCATATGCGTCAATACCAATTCATGTTCTTCTGGATGTTCGACTTTATTTGGTATTTCAGCTTGAACAAAATCATCATAATTCTGGGGTCTGGGTTTAGATTCTTCTTCCATCCATAGCAGGCAATGTAGGTGTGGTAAACCTCTTTTCTGGTATTCAACACTTATAACGTAGGCAATACAATTACCCAACAGACCTTGTGTTCCTGTTGAATATTTAATGAAAAGTTTTCTTTTTAAATCAAAAATTCTTGCAATTATGTCTGGTCGATCGTGAGGAAATTGGTTCTCAATGAGATTATCCTTAATCTCAGGCCAATTTGGATTGCATGTCATTGTGATGAAGTAAGTTGCAGTCCCATATTTTCTAACATACATCATAGCATCTTGACATCTTTCCATCATATATCGTGGACCACCAACAAATGTTGATGACAAAATAACTTTTCTGCCTATGTTACTAAGATCATCATTATCATGTAACGCATCGACAAAACCTCTGTATGTTGTAGATCTAAGAGAGGATTGATTCAATCTAATGTAGTTCAAACGATCTACTTCAATTTTTCCTGCCATATCCACAACATACTGCTGAAACAATCTCCCACCTCTTAATATTTGGTTAAATTCATCATCACGGATCATAATGCGGTAGGCATAATAACGCATAGCAGTTAATTTCCGGTTATTTGTCATTGTCATCTCGGGATGCCAGCCATCCTCACCATCAGGGAAAAACAGTACATACTGTAGTGGATCATATGATCGATGATATTCCGATATTGTTTGAAGCTGACCACCTTTTTCTCTCAATATTATGTGGCGTGATGTTGTTTGCTGTTCATTGTTATTTTGAATAATAATTCCTACTTCATTAAAAATCTGATTATTGTATCGCCTTTCATACTCATTAATCGGTTTCCTCGTAGGATCTATAACAATAACTGCATTAGGTATGTTGTATATCATGTCCTTAGTTTGTTGAAATGCAGTCACATAGATATTAGCACGTCTTAGAATATACTCAATATTTTCTATGATATTCCGACGTAACTCAATGTTCGGGTACATATTCATCCGAACATCAATACTATATTCTTTGTCAAGAAAGTATATCTGAATAAACTGAGCTTGATTGTCTGGCTCAGGTAATAATGATCCAATATAGTGATGAATCTGCCCTTGAATAACTATAGATGGATTCCATCCGTGTTGTGGCTTGATTTCTTTGCAACCAAAAGATGTCATTTGAAACAGGCTATTATATTGTCTCAGGTGTCTTCTGAAGTGGCGAGCTTCTTCACCTTGATCAGCATACAAATAATAGAGTTCATGTGGCAACTTGTGCAACTTTGGCAATCTAACCTTGCCATTCATGCAACAAAAATGTGCAGTTTCTCCAACAAAAGGTTTTGCTTTACAATGAGAACATAGCTTATTCAAATTTCCAACATTTCCCTGTAAGTTTGCTCTGCGCTGTAAATTATATTGACTATTTCGCAAAGCAAGTATGTTGTTTATTTCCACAACATTCTCGTCACCTCGGTTTCGTTCATCTCTTATTCTTTGGCTACTCAGTCTCTCTTCCCTTTTTTGTGCTGTCTCGCTAGCTCGTCTTTGCTCAGCTCTAATTCTCTGCCTGTTCAGTCTCTCTTCTCTCCTCTCTGTTGTTTCATTATTTCTTGTCTCTTGTGTTCGCATTCTTTGCATGCTCAGTCGGTATTCTCTTCGCTGCGGCGTTTCTAAATTTCGATATCTATAATCTTTTTTCCTTTGTTTTTTCAAGCGAATTTCTCTTTGTTCACTTGTTTCAGAAGCTCTTTGAAGTTTATACGTTTCTCTAGAACGAATCAGTCGAGTTCGTCTTTGTTGTTCAGTCTCAGTAAGTTGTGGCATGCCAGAGGGACCAGCTTGTTGCTGATCCACATTGGTTTCGTCGTTGATTTTGGGTTTTTTACTTTTTATTTGGTTGTGTGACATATTAGTAAAGTTCTACAAAGAATGTAAAATAATTTGTTACAGCTTTGTGTAACAACTTCTGAAAAATTTAAAATATTAAATGTGTTAAAAAATGGATGTAATATGTGTAAAACATATGATTCAAGTATTTGTTGTTAAAAAACAACAAAAGGAAACACTATTTAATGTAATAGAAACGTGTGCATTTAGCAATGCGGCTTTCCGTTTTT